>NC_089873.1:165992500-166292500 GCF_040182565.1 Anser cygnoides | reverse complement strand
ATGATTTGGTTTATGAGGTGTGCTTTGGAAAGGAAGGAAGCATGAAGGAAGAGCCATGAGGAATGAGGGGAAATTTGAGAAGCAACCGGTGACAGCCCCACAGGCGGCTCTGGGGGCTTCCAGCACCCAGCGAATACCGGGAGCGGATACCAGAGACGAGAAACGCACCTGTGACCTTCTCGGGTCAGAGAAAGGAAATCAAAACTTTTCTTTTCCTCCAGCCAGCTCCGATTTTGCTCATCACTTTCAAAACCCGCTCAGTCCTACACCTCTTCTTTGTTTCGCTTGGCCTTCACGACACAGCACCGGGCTCAGACACGAACCTCGAGACATCCCAGCTCCCAAAAGGAGGAATGCCCCCCTCCCCTCAAAGAACAACAAGCTTCACCTCAAAAGCACTACATCCGAATTTCTTTTTTTTTTTTTTTTTTTTTTGGGGGTGGGGGGGTGGTGTAACCCCACCGGTGCCTGCACCCAGCAGGCTCCCGCCGGGGTCTCTCCCAGTCCCCCCCCCCCCAAGCGGCGCCGTCGCCCCCCGCTGCGGGGCTGAGTCCTGCCTCCCCCTCGTCCCCCCCGTCGGTGTCACCGAGCCCCTCCTGCCCCGCAGCCCCGCACCCACCACCGGGCCCCGCGCAGGGTGGGAGCTAAGGAGGGAGGGTTGTGAGGGAGGGCAGCGGCCGCCCCCGGGGCCGTTACCTTCCCCAGGCAGATGTGGCAGGTGATGGGCAGCGTGAGGGACAGCGTGACGCTCGGGCCGTGCTGCGACATGGCGGCGCCGCCCGCACGGAAGTCACCGCGGGCAGGCAGGCGGGCAGGCAGGCAGCGCTAAGGCGGCCCCACTACGGCAAGCCGGCGAGGCCAAGCCGCCGCCGCAGCCCGGCGCTGGGGAGGGGAATGGTGGGGGAGATGGAGGGGGAGCGGAGCGCAGCGCGCAGGCTTTTGAAGCGCCCCCCCCCCCCGGGAAAGGAACGGGGGGAAGCGCCCTCATGGCGGCACCCCCACGCGTACACACATCGCCACCGCCATACCCCGCGGCGCCGCGGCTCGGCCCCGTGAGGGGAGAGCGAGGATGGTGGGGAGAGTTTGGTAAAGGCGCCTCGCGGGAGTGGGGCTACAGTGGTGTTTGTTTGCCTCAGTAAAACATTCCTGCCTCAGTAACCCTTTTTTCCTCAGTAAACCCTTGTTGCCTCAGTAAACCACTCTTGCCTCAATAAACCATTCCGTCCATGGTCTTTGTTGTGCCACTTAAACGCCAGCTGTTTTAATCCCATTAATTCCCCCATGTCTTCCTCCACGTCTTTTTTCCAACATCCCTCTTGCTCTGAAATAGCACACATGGGGCTGGGTTGTGGATCACGTTGGGCGTGCTGGTGGACAGCGGGCTGAAAGTGAGCCCGCAGTGTGCCCAGGTGGCCAAGGAGGCCAATGGCATCCTGGCTTGTATCAGGAATAGTGTGGCCAGCATGACCAGGGAGGTGATTATCCCTTTGTATTCTGCTCTGGTGAGGCCATACCTCAAATACCCTGTTCAGTTTGAGGCCCTCACTACAAGGACATTGAGGTGCTGGAGCGTGTCCAGAGAAGAGCAGCAAAGCTGGTGAAGGAACCAGAAAACAAGACTTATGAGCAGCAAATGAGGGAATGGGAGTTGTTTAGTATGGAGAAAAGGAGGCTGAGGGGTGACCTCATCACTATCTACGGCTACATGAAAGAAGGTTGCAGCAAGGTGGGTGTCAGTATCTTTTCTCAGGTGACAAGTGATAGGATGCAAGGACATGGCCTCAAGTTGCACCAGGGAGAGATTCAGAATCACAGAATCATCTAGGTTAGAAAAGACCTTTCAGATCACCAACAACCTGACCTATCAAGTCCCATCACTAAACCATGTCCCTTAGTGCCACGTCCATGCATCTCTTGTTTCGTACCTCTAGGCATGGGAACTCCACCACTCTCCTGGGTGGCTTGTTCCAATGCATGACCCTTTCTATGAAGAAATTTATCCTAATGTCTAATTTAAACCTCTGATGCAGGCCAGGATGCCATTGGCCTTCTTGGCCACCTGCTGGCTCATGTTCAGCCTGCTGTTGACCAACATGGAAAACACCATAATGATCTGCTCTGGGAAGTGGTGGAAGCTCCATCTCTGGAGGTACTCGAGAGACATGGATGTGGCACTAAGGGACATGGTTTGGTGATGGGACTCTGTAGCTCAGGTTGATGGTTGGACTTGGTGATCTGGAAGATCTTTTCCAACCGAGATGTTTCTATGATTTCAATTAACCAGGGCACAACCCCCCCTTCCCCACTACTCATAGCACTGGCTGGCGCTGGCCATTTTCCCCAGTGCTACAGGATCAGCCCTGTGCCTCTACAACCTTGTACCCAATGTCAGCCACCGGCTCCCACACAGCCCAGTCAGCCAAAACCTTTCACCCCTTGCTCAAGGGGGTGCTAGTTGGTGGGATTTTCATGGCCCATGCAGCAGTGGCTGTGAGGGCAAAGAGGAAACTGTGACTCTGAAAGCCCTGCAAGAGCAGCAACGCTTGACTAACGATGCCCAGTGGAGGCTCGTTGAGAATTCATAGAAGATGGGTTTACATGGATGAAAACCTGTGTGCTGCCCTGCTTCCACTGATGCCCCTCCAAATCCAGGGTTTGTGCTTTTCAGGCTGCCTGACAGCAGCTGGGACGCAGTGCTTGTGGGACAGGACTTGTAGGAGTCTGTTAGCTTGACCTCAGTCCTGGGACCCCTGTAGTTTCTTGTAAACGTGCCACAGCATGCTGAAAATTACAGACCTGAGTGATTTAACATTGCACCACATGATAAATGCCGGGAATGCTGAGCAGCTAATTCAAACAAGCATAAAGTTGTGGATGCAATGATTAACAAGGAAAGTATCTTAGACTGACACAGCAGAGTTGTATGGGTGCATTTCAATTTGATATGGGTGAGTTACTGCAAATAAAGTGAGCAAACTAATCCGTACTGACATTGCAGTGCCAACAGTGCCTGGCAGCTTTCGTGGTAACATTCCTAGATGGGAAAGGACAGTTTTGAGTAAGCTGTACTCGATAAAAGTTGAATATTCACTTGCCAAAATGCATCACTTTTTAGTAAGTTTCAGAAAAACTGATTTAATATCAATTAAAAAAAGAATCAATTAGTGATGTAATATATGTACCATTATTTGTTAGAGGCTGACAGGACATCTCCTGTGAGGAGACACTTTTAGACCTGGCATGATCAACCTGTTGATTAGGTAGGAGGGTGCCTGGAGGATTTTCGAAAGTGTAAAATTATTGGGTTTTGAACTTTAAAGGGAACCACTGGAGCATGGTGTGAGTTAAGTGAATTTATCGTGCAGCAAGCAAAACATGCCAGAATGCAAGAAACCCCTGTTGTTTGTCTTTCTTTGCTGCTTTTGTATATTGATTTTTATTGAAATTGACTATAAAAAGAGCAGAAAGGGTAAATACATGAAAGAGAAATCAAAAACAAGGAAATACATCTTACAATTGACACGTGAAACCCTTTAAAATGAATCTGGGATGATGCAGGAACCCTTTCAACAGCATAACTTCCACCACTTCAAAAAAATTGTACGTAACCGGAAAGTGACCTGTTAGAGGACAAGATCTGTTGAGATGTATATATTTTCTCTTAAAAAAAATAGCTCATAAAGGAGCTCATTTCTCTGAATAAGCTACTAAAAGGAATATATTTTCTGGGTAAGGAGGTTAAACTTATTTGTTTAGCAGATTTCTGCTGAAGTTGGATGCCTAGTCAGTGAACAAATACTTCAGAAATTATTTGTGATCTAGTAGTGCCTGAGGTTTAGTTGAAATTTATGGGATGATGTTACTGACTCTTCAGGGGCATGGAAAATATTTAATTCTGTAGTGCTGGGAGAGAGGGAGAACATAGAGAGCGAGAAGAAGGGAGCTGGAGGGGTAACAATCTGCTGCAGTTAAGGGGAGCTGAGAAATATAATATGACTACAGGAGGTGACAAGCCTTTAAAGGGTCCAGGCCACTTAACACTGTAGTACTGAGTGGTGGGGACACACACACGGCTGCAAAATAGAATGCAACAGATAAAAACCTTCCTGGGGTGCCTGGTATGTTTGCTGAGGCTCTTGGGCATAAGGATCAAACAAATGGGTAGGAGATCAGTGTTTGGCCACTGCTACTAATACATGTACAGAGAAAGGGTGGAAAAGGACAGGTCGAAAGCCAAGAACCCAACCACTAATGACCTGTTTGTGAAATTATTGAGCCATGTGCTCCTGAAATCTTGGAAACCTTGTGACAATGAACAGCAAAAATAGAAAACATTACTTATTAAAAACAAAAGTTTATTTGATGAGAGCTTTGAAGGCACCAACTTGGGACAAGATAAACTGGTCAGAGTACTAAATTGAGCTAATTAATTCTTTTAAACTTGAGATTCATCTATAAATTTTTTTGACTCCTGAAGCTGAATAAAGTCATTGGTATTTTTGGATTAAAGTCATGAGTCACTTATATTTTAGATCTGTGTATGTTTCCCACCAACGTGTTACGCAGAGATAGCTAGGAGCACAGGTAAGCATGTGAACAGTGTTGTCTCAGTTAATTAGCCCATGTGGTAAACAAGAGGTAACTAATGCATCTGTACTGGTTCTAATAATTTGGTTATGTTTGGGTGTATGTCTTTATGTTGTGAAAACCTAAGCTGAAGGTCATTGTTTACACCTGCACAAATAGATGTAAAACACTATTTTTTTCCCCTTGTTCTGCTGAGGTAGAAATGTCTGGATGCTGCCAAGCTGTACCAAGCCAGAGTATCCCCTCTCAGTATCTGCTGCTGCAACAGTGAAGTCTGTTAGAGCTTGCCTTTAAGAAATGAGGATGGACCTTTAGCTCTTAAGAAGGGCTTCCAAGGTGATTTTGCCTGATTTAGAAGAATATAGAGTGAAATTTGCCTGAGAGTGAAGAAGTGATTTAAGCTTGTGATTCTGGTGCCTAAATTCAAAACTGTTGTGCTTAAAACCAGTTACTTTCAGAAAGGGTGAAGACAGGCCCCCTCTGCTCAGGATTTTACTATTGACGAGTCCTGCAGAGTGACAGCCCTCCTATGCAGCAGCATCTGCCTCACTGGTTCCTGGTGCCATTCAGAGGACAGTGGAAATTCGTAACTTTCTCTATCTGTACGGTAGACTACTCTTGTTCTTTGTGAGTTCCCATTCAGCTTTCATTTTGAAACAAAGGTGAATTTCATCTTTCTCTTTAAAACAATGTTTTGTTTCTGACTGTAGAAAAATGTTGTGCCACCAGAAAGGAAATGAAAAGAACGCCAGAGGCCAGAGTGTAAATCTCTGCCCTTTGGGTAAGTGAGCTGGGGGCAGAGTAAGAGCGTCACTTTAGCAATTTAATAATGCTTGACATTGACGGTCTTGGATAAGCTTAGTGCAATTAGTCTTTTTCACACAAAACAGTGAAAGATGACAAATTACGTTTATAGATGCAGTTTTCTTTTTGAGTTTAACTGCAGTAATATTATCTCGTCTAAAAGCAGAATGTACCCACTCTCAAGCTGCATTGTCCACAAAGGGACTTGAAGCGACTAGCTTAGGCTTCTTACTTTTAGATACCCAAAGTGAAGTCAGAAAAACCCTGTTCTTTATGACCTTAGTGAGACTTTTTTTGATCTTGCCCTTCTAACACTTTCATTTTTCTTGCCATGTGTCAGCAAGGAACCAAAGGAGTAAATACAAATGCTGGGTTATATCTGCAGTTGGTGCAACTTGCATGCCTAGGAGATTAGACTATGCTCCTTTTTCTTTTTGAGGCACATGTAAGAGGTTGATTTCCTGTCAGACTCTTTTTCAGATGAATATTTTATCCGAACAAACCGAATTATATTAGAATGACATCCTAGGGCAAGAAGAAGTTCCAGAAGTATAATGCTGTGCCGGCACTCTCTGACACACCTGTAATTGTATGTCTTAGCCTAAGGATATATCCGCGGGCTTTTCAGGCAGCTCTGCTGAGCTCTGCCCACACTGTGCTGGAGGCTGCCTTTTTGCACGTAGTATGGCACTCTGTCCCAGCTGAGACCGGGGCAGAGGTCAGGCTCATGGCCACCTTGCAATACCGTGTAGACATGCACTAAAGCCAGGTCTGTCCTGCTAAAAGCAAAATGTCAGGGGGTGCTCTCTGATCTTAGGGCCGTGTGGTGCTCATGTCCACATTGCCTAAGCTCACTCCCTACAAAAAACAGGTTTGTGCTGCTTGCTGGGATGTGCCTGGTGGCTGTCTGGTGGAAGGCTGGTTGAAATGACCCAAAGGTGCAGCAGGCAGAGCCATAACTATCAAAAGGTATGGGTACACAGTCTGAGCACTGCATTCTGTGCTTATTTTATTTACAAGTAGATACAGAGTCTTAGTGAAATAGGCAGTGTAACAGAGAAGAAGGGTGCATTTCATCTAATTTTTATGCAAGAAAAACCTCTCTCCAAGCCTTCCATCTGCAAAGGTTTAACTGATTTAAGGAGACTTGTGCTTCTGTTTGGCCACACAGGGAACAGCTTCAAGATTGGGACATTATTCTGCAAACTTTGGCTACTACTGAATGTTCCTCCTTATGCCAAAGTTTGTGATATGGAGTATATCACTGAGAAAATATTGGGCAGGCTACTTTCTTCTATTCTGGGAGCAAAAAGAAACAGCCTGCTACTTGAAACAAAAATGGTTTCCACCTGCTTCATTCAGCTGCTGGGCTGGGGCTGAAACTCAGACAGAGGGGCTGCAAGCTCCCCAGGAAGGCGCCTACACCCAGACAGACCTCATGAGAACTGAAGGAGCTGCCCAGACCCTCAGGTTCAGGGAACTCTGGAATCTGGAAGACCCGCTAGGGACTGAAGGCAGAGGTAGGTGGGCGTCATGGGTGCAAATATGCCCAGATGGACAAACTTTTCAAGCACATTGGCATATTGCGAGAAGAGCTCACCAGGCAGCATATTATCCAGGAATCCAAGTGAGAGATTGATGAATGGTCTTGTGCACTGACATGGGCTGAACGACAGTCTGGAGAAGACAAGGCTCTGGGAGACCTCATTGCAGCCTTTCAATACTTAAAGGAGGCTTATAAAAATGATAGAGAGTGACTTTTTACGTGGGCAAATAGTGATAGGACAAGAGGAAACAGCTTTAAATTAAAAGAGGGGAGATTTAGATGAGATGTTGTAGTGGGTTTACATGGCAAGGTTTTGGTAGCAGGGGGGCCATAGGGGTGGCTTCTGCGAGAAGAATCCATAAGCTGCCCCATGTTAGATAAGGGCCCCACTGCCGACCAGAGCCGGGCCAATAAGTGATGTTGTTTGCGCCTCTGTGAGAACATATTTAAGAAAGGGGAAAAAAAAAAACAACACAACAGCTGCGGAACAGCAGCTGGGAGAGAAAGAGGAGTGAGAAACAGCCTTGCAGGCGCCAAGGTCAGTGAAGAAGAAGGGGGAGAGGTGCTCCAGGCGCTGGAGCAGAAGTCCCCTGCGGCCTGTGGTGAGGCCCCTGGTGGAGCAGGCTGTCCCCCTGCAGCCCACGGGTCCCACACGGAGCAGATCTCCACGCTGCAGCCCGTGGAGGAGCCCCTGGTGGAGCAGGTGGATGTGGCCTGGAGGAGGCTGCGGCCCATGGAGAGCCCCCGCAGGAGCAGGCCCCGGGCCGGAGCTGCAGCCCGTGGAGAGGAGCCCACGCAGGAGCAGGGGTCTGGGGGGAGCTGCCGCCCGTGGGGGACCCGTGCTGGAGCAGTTTGCTCCTGGGGGATGGACCCCGTGGTATGGAGCCATGTGGGAACAGTTCTTGAAGAGCTGCTGCCTGTGGGCAGCCCCTGCAGACTCAGTTCTGGAAGGACGGCATCCCGTGGGAGGGACCCCACGTGGAGCAGGGGCAGAGAGTGACCGTGAAGGAGCGGTGGAGACAAAGTGTTAGGGACTGGCCACAGCCCCCATTCCCCCGTTCCCCTGCACCATTTGGGGGGAGGAGGTGGAAGAGGGTGGATGGGGAGAAGGCGTTTTTGGTTTCTTTTCTTTGTTTCTCACTTCTCCAGCTTGTTAGTAATAGGCAATAAATTGTACTGTCTCCCTACTCTGAGTCTGTTTTGCCCGTCACGGTAATTGCTGAGTGATCTCTCCATCCTTATCTTAACCCTTGAGCCCTTTGCATTGTATTTTCTCCCTCTTCCCCTTTGAGAAGGGGGAGTGAGAGAGCAGCCATGGTGGAACTCAGCTGCCCACCTCAGTAAAACCATGACAGATGTTAAGGGGAAATTCTTTACTCAGAGGGTGGTGAGGCACTGGAACAAGTTGCCCAGAGAAGCTGTGGACTCCCCATCCCTGGAAGCGTTCGAAACAAGGTTGGGTGGGGCTTTGAGCAACCTGGTTTAGTGGAAGGTGTCCCTGTCCTTGGCAGGGGGCTTGCAACTGGGTGAGCTTTAAGGTCCTTTCCAACCCAAACCGTTCTATGAAAATATACATGCAATTGTGACAGGCCTTTTTTTTGGTTTAAACTGTGATTATGAGAGTGGTGTAGTACACCTCATGGTGGCTGCCAGCAGTGGAGGATCTGTCCCCCTGTGATATAAAAAAGTTGCAAAGATCATAGAGATCACAACCTCTTTTTTTTTTTTTTTTCTCCCTTTCTTTTTGGAAGCAGTAGAAAGCTGGAATTAACGGTGTAAAATCTTAATGAGTAGCTTGTGCTGAGCAGTGCGGTTCATCTCAGTTATTCTGTCTCGAATGTTTACCAGCCAATCAGAACATTCCTTAAAACCAGAGATTTATAATGAAAAGTCAGCCCTAATTGAATTTCTTCATTAAGAACACCATCAAACAGATACAGAACACCTTACAGCACCTTGTTTAAATTAGATTCATTTTTCTGATTAATTATTAAAAGGAAAGTTTAAAAAATCATAAAATCTTAAGTGCTATTAAAAATTGATTAGGAATGCATTCTTTCATTGACCCAGTTTGTATTTTTTTTTTAATTTTTTTCCATCAAAGCTAATACATTTGAGTAGCTGCCTCAGACAGAAGTTTGTAATCATTTGGTCATCAGTCAATTAATCACAGCTTCATAAATATTGATCTCAGATTACATTTATTTTTCATTCTTGAAAGATAGTTTTTTATTAATTTAGGCTTACTCCCATACATTGTGGTTTACGCTGAAATTATTTTTAAAAGTTCTATTAAAATTTAATTTGAGCAGCCAGCTAACAATGCAGTCATCGCACATTGTGCCACCTTTCGGCAGGTTTGTCACCTCATCCTGAAAGGTCCTGTGTACCCACAGTGCGTACCAGTAGGGCCTTCTGGCTGGCATCTGTCACCTGTAAAAAGCCTCTTTAGTTGGAAGTTGCAAGCCACTGTCATCTCAGGCAAAAGGAGTGATTTGAAAGTAAATGTGGATTTTTTCAAGGGAAGAAGATGGTGCTCTGGAGTTTCCTGTCCCACCCTCAGTGGCTGTGTTCCTGATTCCTCTTAGTCCATCACAGGTAGTAATGGGTTCCTGATGGCCATCCAGTGCTGTGTCTGCTCTGCTCTTTGGCCTCTCCCAAGCTGCAGACAAGCCATGTGAGTAGGTGCGCTTGTGGATACACCTATCAAGTGTGCCATGGTCCTGCTGTAGTCCCTGTCATTGAGGTCATACACAAGGCAGTGACCCATTCCAGGATGGGGAAGGTACCTGGAAGTGCTCTTGCAGAGTCTGCTGCTGCATCTCTCATGCCTGGGTGTGAACCCAATACTTGTTTTTGTAGCAGTTGCATTTATAAAGAGAACTCTGTAAGGATTTTTAAAGAAAAATGCTGTAAGGAAGGGTCTGGGCTCCTCAGTGTCCATACAAAGTGGAGTTGTGTGAACCCCTGTCAGCAATCCTTATTTTTGCTGATATTGGTGTGTAATTTGGAGAAGGGATCATTTTTTCATTTTTGTGACCACTCATGTATCTAAGATTGGAAACCACACAATTCAAGTCCTTGAATCCCAAATTCCTTTTCAGAGTTCTATTCACCAATCAAAGTGTACTATTCATTTACCATATATTCTACTGAAAGATGACATAATATGTTCATATGTGCCATATCCACAGCACTAATTTTTCCCATAAAAATGAAATCAATCTACAGCAAGTTCTCAGACCCCTTTTTTTTTTAAATCTCAGTTGTACCCAGGGCTTTTGTGCCCTTTCAGGAAAGTCATCCCATAAGGCTGATGTCAGAGGCAATGTACAGAGACCATCCAAATAACACATTTGTTTTATAACTTTGGCTATTCATAAAGAGATTGGTAAATAAGATCTTAACTTATAAATAAGTTTTTGCTGTCTCTGATCTGTTTGCTACCCCTGTTCTCCTCATCTGTATGCTGCCAAGTGAAACTCATTTTTAACTTTCTCTGTCCATGAGGCATCAAGATCTTGGACAGAAGTTGTTTGTTTTGTACTGTGGCAAATTAAGGAGTGTTTGTATGTAATTGTCTGCTATGTGGACAGTCATGTCCAGCACAGGAGTGCTACAAGTGGTGGGTGTGTTAAGTTACGCCATTTATATCCTTAAAAAGATCCCTGTCTGTTCTCTGCATGTTGCAAAATCAGAATCGTGTTTCTGAGTCCAGTTGCAGCTGATACCTTCAAATTAAAGTGATGCTAAGGAGATCTTGTAAATATCTGCTGAGCACTTTTTTAGAATAGTGTGGCAGTCTGAACCAGCTGTCTCTTTATCCTGTGTTTTGACAGATGCTAGTGTGAATGTGAGCAGTGTGTTAAGTTTTGTACTAAACTCAGTAATCCTGGACAGTCTTTCCTGGCAGAAAAGAAGACAAAGAAAAGCTGCAAAACAATAGAGAGATATGATTGTAACAATGCCCCAGCTCTTCCCGGATTTTTGCTGTAACACCTGCAAAATGGCCCAACTGGAGTTTTTGCACTGAAATATTGTGTCACTAACTCACTGCTCAACAACTTCAGCAACTCACTGCTCAACAACTTCAGCACTTCTGAGAATGAATCCTGTAGCTGAATATGAGCTACTAGTTTATGGAAATGCATTTTTTTTTTTAAAATTTTCAATATCTCCCTAAATACACAGAGTTGTTTTAATCCAGAATATGCAAAACTGTGTTTCATAGGGATAATTTTAACTTCATGTAAGAGAAAAATGTTATCTTTCTTGCTAGTATATGCAGTAGATATTTCTGTCTCTCTGAATTTCGTATTAATTGGATTAAGTTGATTTAGTAAGTTTAGCTGATTTTTGAAAGGCTTTCAAATAGATTTATTGTTAAAAATGCAAAAAAGTGTTGTTTTGCCTTTTACTGATGCATGTATTTACCCTTGGCTCAGAGTTAGAGACTTCTGGAGTATGGTGGTAACGAGGGCATTGCATATGGCTCCTTGCAGGACCAGGCGTTTGTCAGCAGGATATGCAAGATGCTATGGACTCAAATCAGTCCCAGGTCTTTCCTGCTTGACTTACCTCTGAAATCTACAGTCCCAGTTTCTCTGTCTCTTCGTTGCAATTAAACTTTACAAAGGTGTTTAGCATACAAGTAATTTTTCTTGTTTTCTCTGATGGTAATGTTATAAAATTTGAACCAAAATACTCCTCCCCATTTTTAATAGTTCATGATAGCTTGTTAGACATGACTTCAGAGACTTCAGAGTGCTCGGGGGACACCGCAGCTCAGGTAAATGCAGACTTCGCCTCTGAGGCTAGTTTCAGGAAAAACACAGTTAAGAAATAGACTGCTGTACAGATCTTAAATAGACAAGAGAGAAAGGGAGGGAAGGATATAACATACATCCAGGAACTGCTGGAGTTTTATAAGCTTTGTGTTATTGTTTTTTAAATCTATCCAGGGGGGTTATGTTAGGAGGTAAACGGAAAAATGGAAAAGCAAAGATAGAAGCAATTGGAGAGAACAGCCAATAAGCGAAGGGAAGAGAGGGTCCGCTGTGAAAACTGCAGAGGTATTCAGACAATGTTATCAATATCCATCAGCTCCCACTTGAACGGTGGCTGCAGCTGTTCTGCCAGCTTCTCTCCTCGGTTGGCTCGTCCCTGCAGCTCCCCCTGCCTCTCCGTGCTCGTGTAGATGACGGAGATGGAGGCTGCACAAGTCCCAGTGGCCACGAAGGGGACTTCTCCCAGGTGCTTTCACTCTTTAAGGAACCCCTTCATGAAAGGTACGCAGCTTTCATCTGGGGTATCTGAAAAATGAATGAGAGGTTTTTCGTAGATTCCTCTTTACCCAGCCAAAAGATGTAGACATTGACATAAGACCAAATCTTACCAAACACTTCTGAGAGTCACTGCAGAGAAACGGAGCTTTTTAGGACATGATGCATCATTTCTTAAGATAAACGTCCTAAGTAGATTAGATGAATTATATTCTAAAAGTGCCTTGTTTTTCTCTATTGACTGTAAAGGGACCCTAGGGTGAGTAGACCAAACACTGTAAATATGTCTTAAGACAGATGAGGTGAATCCCATACTTTGTATTGGGAAGCTGGAATGAAGAGACATCTGTGTTACAATTCAATATGATCAACGAAAAGCAAAAAAAAAAAAAAAAAAAAAAAAGGAACTCTGACAGGTAATTAAAGGTCCTGATTTCAGTGACATTTTTGTAATCATATCCTAAGTTCATTGGGTTTTAGGCCCATCTGTTTATCATCTGGGGGGAGACGAAGCCAGGCTTGATTACAACTCTGCTTTCCCTGAAACCAGCCACTTGCTTACTGATTAATTTGTAAATAAACCATTCTGCCAGGTATACTGCACCAATTGCTTTCTTTGTAAGCCTCACTTGCTATAGAACACCCTTTGAAAAGGATTACACTCAGACAATAAAAAATGTGGGTTTTTTTTTTGAACTTTCTTCTCCATAGTTTACTTTTTTTTTTTTTCTTTTTCCTTTTCTCGGGTATTTTCTGTTATTCAGGAATAGAGTTATGATGACTTAAAAGAGGATAGTAAAGGCAGATGATGAATACATATATTTGCTGAGAGTGTTTGTAGGAAAGCCGGACTGGTGTATCATCTCTGCTGAAATATATGGGTAATTCATTCGTGAAGTGTGATCAGCAAAAATCAAGGACTACTTATATCTGGCCTTTGCTTTGATTTGCTTGTTAAAGCTCATTGTAGAGAGTCAAGAAAAAACTTTGATCTTATGATATTCTCCTGAAAAGCCCCCAAATTTCCCTGGAACTGAAGACCAAGGACCTCAGGGGAGGCAGCCTGCAGTGCCTGTGCCCGGAGGCCTCTGTGCTCAAGCTCTTCTTCTGACTTCAGTGGGAATTTTGTCTGAGTACAAAGAGACGAGCAGGAACCTAGAGTAGGAGTAGAGGCCATGTTGCATCTGCTCCTGAAAATGAAGTTTATGAGGGCCATGAATTTTTCTTGTTTGTTTTGATTTTTGCTGTAACAGGCTATGGGTATTTTAGATTCAAAATGGATGCCTTTAAACTGGAAGGAGAACTGTACTCACACTGATAACTTAGTAACACATCTAAACGTCTTTTTCTAAAAGACTTCAATTTACCTATTAAGACCAAATAGACTGTCTGTTAATTTGACAGAATATCCATGTTCCCTGAACTTAGGGCTATAAAAATTGTTCATCTGCTCAGTCACAGGCCATTTAATTTTGGATGCATCATTGCCAGTTGGTTACAGTAATTAGCATTCTCTGTATTGTGGCAGCTTCCCTGAAGCTATGCTAAGTAGGGTTACACTTCTTTATGGAAACATAAGCAGCCTTGTGCAAATGAGCCTGGCCACCCATCTTAGAGACAGACGCCTTAGCTACAGCTTCTTGGCTCAGGGTGCCCTATATGCCCACCTGCAGATCTTATTTACTGGTTATTAATGACATGAAGTGTAGGCAGCTGTGAAAGGCACAGCATGGCAGCTTAAAACCTCCGCTCCAAACTATTCTCTCAGCCTTGTCATTTCTTTGAGTGACACCTGATTACCTTTTTTTTCCCCTTCCTTCATTATACTTTCTTTTAATGAAGTTATGGGATACAAATCAATTATTTGGGTGTAAATTCTGTGTATGTACATTTATAAACCTGTGAGCTGAGGCCAGCATTTGTTAATGCAGTTATTTGCTAATTGAAAATAGGGAGGTTCAAATAAAAGCATTTTGATCAATCCTTCCCAACTGTGAACATATGATGCAGATATTTTGATTGGATATGTTTTTTCCATATCTTTTCATACCTAAAGTAGTATTTTTATTGTATTTTTAATAGAAACACCAACTGCCAGTACAGGAGTATGAGAAATGCTGGAATTGTTCTTTTGTAAAGTCTAGAATAAACAGTACAATGGCTAAAACCATAAATAAATTAAAGAGAGGCCAAGTTTTTTTTTTTTTTTTCAATTGTTCTGCAGACTGCACACATTTCCTTGCTCTGTGTTGAATATCTGTGCTTCCTTTTCGTTTCCTGGGAAACAAGTGAGTGGTTTTATGCACTGCAAGATGTACACTAAGAATAATTCTTCCCATTTAATCCACTCTGATTTTTACTTCTTAATATACTGGAAGGTAACTAATATTTAATACCATGAAATGTATCTGTGCATGTTTAATGATTCAATTAATCAGAGAGAAACCTTCTTTATAATTAAATATGGATAGGCTATAGTCTTTTCTTCTCATTGACTGATGCTGCTGAGAATAAGGGATAAGAATAATTTTATACTATTATTCTGTTTGCATTTTATTAGAACTTTGGACTGTTTAGGTGAGTAAAATCAACCATAAAAGTGCATTTTTTCTTAAGAGTTATACAGTCTGCAATTTCTGTATTCCATAAAAGTCTAACCGTTTGAACGTCACACCAATCCTGTGAAGACTAACACGTTTAAGCACAAGAGAAGTTCAACTAATGCTAATGTGATTACTAGCATTAAGTTTGAAGCAGGTGCTTGAGGCTTTGTAGGCTGGCGTTTTCAATTCTGAGCTTTTTGGAAGAGGCCCCATGTGAGCTTGGAAGAGACTATGTATGCTTGCTCTGTAAGAGCCAATTTGACTGTGACTTGAAGCCTTAACTTGTCCCCTTATAAGTAGCAATTTTATTAATCTGGTTGTGGATCTCTGTTGACCTGATTATTTAAAGAAAGGTTACAAACCATCACTACAACTTGTATTTATTTTTCTACAGCTTCATACGAAATTCTGTAACTATAGGATACAAAAAACCCAACCGTCTTCAATACAGTATGCAGATGGGGTGCATATATTGGCAAGTTAATAAAATAAAGAAATTATGTACATAGAGGCTGATTTAAATATGGAAATGGAGATTTCCTGCTTCTTGACTTTGTATAAATTGTTGAATATATTTGTTTAATGATTTATACAGAGCCTCCAGCCATAGCAACTAGGTGGTGTTTACAAAAGTTAAAACCTAAATTACATGTACGATGGTCTTCATTAAATGACCACTTCTGCTGCCAAGGATACCATATGTTAATAGTCATGTTGTGAGACCATACCTATCTGTTGAAATGCCTTTCTATTTTCCTGCCTGCTTACCTACCTACCAGCAGATGCAGATATCATGATATGCCATTGTACGAGCGATGCTGTTACACTGTAAATATGTAACTTCTAATTTAAATAGTTTAATATAAATGTGCTTTTAAGTTTTTGTGAACAGAGTTGAGTATACCTAGAGTACTTCGAAATGAATGCTTGCAGCTGGCTATGTTTCCCAGAGGAAAAATAGGTCTGTTGTATATTACATCTGTATGGGCTGGTGAATTGAGATAGCAACCCCAAGTTTGATTAATTTAGCTTTCCACTGAAGGCAGAAAGACTTTAATTTTCAAGTTTTTCACTGCACACATATCATATAGTCATATTTTCCAACATTTGAAATCTGTCTGAAATACTCACTTGTGAAGCCATCTTGGATAGTCCTTCTTCTATGTATATATATCTTTACATGATTGTAAGTGTTCTACCTCCTAACAGGGAAGGATGAAAAAAATGAGAAATATTCCTTTGGAAAGCAAAAGTTTGTGAGAAATGCTCATTTGGAAAGTCACATGTTCCTTTGGAAAGCTAAAGGCTCCTTTAGGCACAAAATGACATTTCTAGCACCAGCAGATTGGGAAATGACACTTAAAAATTAACTTTATAACATACAAAAAGGTTATCACAAGGAAGAATTTTGCACATGAATTATGGACATTGGCAATTGTGGATAGAATTCCACTTTTGGTGAGAAGACTTTTTTTAAGGCAAATTGAACATGAGAATGTGGCTATTTCATGTTTAGAATGTTACACAGTCATATGGATATTGGTTTTGTACAGGAGACAAATATTCCTAAGTGTCTAGTTAATATTGTCTTATATCGATACAAGGTATCAATATGAGTATGAAGAAGAGTACAAAGAATAATCAAGCTGATTTCTGCTGGGTTCCAACCTCAGGATTTCTCATGAATGAAGTTTCCTGAAAAAAAACACCAAAAAACACAACACCCCAAGATATGAAAATAGCTCATGGAAAGGCTTCACAAGGAACTCTAGAGGTTCTTCTTTAGATATCCCTCAGGGTAATAATGCATCAGGGAAAATGGAATAAAACAGTATTGTACTAGAACAGTAATACTAGCATTCTAATATTAAACTATACTTATATAAGGATAGATATGATTTTTTATACATGATGTCATGGTAGAATAAAAAGATGAGCTTATTCCAACTTAAAAATAACATTTGCATTCTTTTACATCAAATAAGAGGTACTGAATCTGGAAGGATAAATACTAGGTGAAGTATACTGTAGTGAGCATTGTTTCAAAGCTTTTTTTTTTTTTTTTTTTTTTTTTTTAAACCAGATCCTGTCACAATTATATGAAAAGCCAAAAGGGAACTGTTTGAAAGGGATTGTTGAAAAGGTATGTTTCCTGGCAGTGATCCATCAGCAGACAGTTTTAATTTTTGGCCTGTATGAATTAATAAGGGCTATTCCACATCAAATTGTGGCCTGACTGGGAATCCATATTTGTAATGAAAACACTGGTTGATAGGATCATGACTTGGGCATAAAATCATAACATGTCCATCAGAAATGGTGAATGACAGCCTCTCCTGAGGTCACCCCTCAGGATGAACAGGATGGGGGCTGATAGGCACCATCCCGTTTACAGAACTTTATTGTTATTTTCTGTCGTTAGACTTCTTGCTTGAACAAGCACATGAAAATGCTTAATAAACAAGTGGTGCTTTTCACCAGCATTTTCTTTAACGAAAATCTTCAGCTGAAGCTATCAAAGCCGTATGGACAAAGGACTGCTTATTTCTGTTGACAGCATTCAGCAAACCCAACAAACCCTCAAGCTAATTCAGATAATCTACCAATTCAAAAGAATGTCTTTAGGGAAGCATGAGGTCATTATTGCAAATGTATTGCCTAATTTCTGGATACTTCAAATGTAAATAAACTTCACTGATATTGTAGTGCACAACATATTTGAAAATTATGTCCTGGATGACTAACTGGACATCTGAAAAATAACATAGTAAAAGTTACAAATCATTTTGAAAATATTGGATTTTAAGGATTTTCTAGATGTACTTAGGATCTATATCTAATCATTATTTGCAATTAAAATTAATATCCTACTTCTGTTTACTTTTGTTTCATTTTGTATTGATTTTTTTTTTTTTAAATCTATGAAAGACTATAACAGTTTTTTCACTACCTTATTTCAATTTATAGTCTTTCTATAAACTAACTATCCTGAAAAGCCGGTCTTCTATTCAGCTGGAAACTTTTGGGCTAAACTACTGTTTGCAATTTTAGATTTATCACATGAATGAATTCTCATGGATTGTTTTCAAAGGATTTACTTCAAAGAATTTTCTTTGTCAGCATAGGTCAATCCAGTATGCAACGTTTTGTATTAGATGTTGAGGGAAGCCAGTCCATCAGGTTAAATAATTTTCCATATTCTTGAATCAGACATTAAATGTAACCCTGTTGAATTCATATGACTGTTGTTTTTAAGGATCAGGTCCAAATATTGTAATAGCTGTGGTACCTTTTACTTTTTAATAACTTTTACTTTCCATGGCAGATTTCTTTCAGCACTCAACCCTTCTTGGTCTTTTTTTTTTTTTCCTTTTTTTTTTCTGTCGTTCTACGAGTCTATCTTTTCTTGCATTCCAGATTCCAACCCAACTTCCATTTTTCTTTTTTACTCCTTTATACATTGATGCCATCACCAACTTATAACCTTTTTTAAAATATGAAAAAAGAGAGCTGATGATGTAAAGCTCTGCAAAGCAAAACTGGAGACGCTCATAGCGATCTACAGAATTTGAAGAATGCAATTGCCCAGGTGGAAAACAGAAGAGTTGGGATAGTAGATGGTCTAACAGGGAGTTGAGGGTAATCGGGTGCAGTGGAGAGGAAGAAATAGAGTGCTAACATCAGGTAATACCGTGAGATTTGTTGGGCTGCGGAACAATCCCTGAAGGAATCCTAGCTACTAAGTTTCTTTTTAATCTAGATTGGGCAAAGCATGAAAAATATGCTTAAAATAGGTTATGATACTGTGTTGGCAGGAAGGTGAAAGAGGTGGTCCAACAAATCTCACCTACCTCTATAACTCAGTATATTCAGTATAAGGTATTCTTTACATGCAAATGCAGCATATAGTATAGACTGATACTATATTGAATAAATAATGCAGTCACATTCTGGGGGTTTTGTTGTTGCTGTTGTTGTATCATAGGTTCTCAAAATGCTTTACACTGATACATAACCATCCTTGTATCACAGCTGCTGACATCTGTCTCACAGCAACACAACTTTTAATTTTTATTAATTTATCTATAGATTTATTGTATTTATTTATTATTCCTGACTCTGAAGAGCAGATATATAAATGTAAGGAACTCAGATTCATTACAATAGTAGTTAAATATATGTATTTTCAATATCACAAAGAGGTCTTTAAGGGAAGCAGGTTCCTCGTGGCCCCTTTTTTCAGTAAAGGATACAAACATATGGGTAACATACAAAGAATAACCACGGGATTTTTCCTTGGCTGAGAATGCATACCTTCCTGTTCATCACTGACAGCAGCATTGTTACTTACCCGTGTCCAAATATCTTTCCCAAGAAAAAAAAAAAGAAAAAGCTAATGATTCTTCTCAAAAGTCCTGGAGGCCAACAGAGGAGATAACCAGGAAGAATTAGAGAATGGAGAAGGAGTGAAGGGACAGCTACAGTGGTAAGGTTCCCTCACTTGATGTTTCTAGTCCAGAAACTTCCTTTCTGAACAAAAAGTGTGGAGGAGTGGAGAGGATATGGCACGAGCTTTGGCCTGTTAGATGACAGTTACTGCCACCCGTGGGACTAAGCACATCCTCAGCAGCATTACTTCTTAAACTCTGTGTATGAGGGAATGTTCATGTCCCTTTCATTGTGCAGACTGGGGAGTAGTCTGAATCCTGCCCAGACAGCAGCCTGGGTTTCCTTAAGTTGAACTCAGAGTAATAATAGCAGCATAAAAAAACAACTATGAGAGTGCTGCATGCAGTGGCCTAGTGCTCCCAGTGTGTAGTTGAGATATGGCCAGAACATGTCCCTGGACCTTAATAATGGGCAGTGCCCTTAGCAGGACTGATTTCTTGCTGTAAGTTTTGGCTTAAGCAGTGGAAGGCAAACAACCTGAGCATGCTTTTTTCTGTGACACCAGCTCCCTTATGCTACTCGCACACTGCTTTGTAAGGGGTTCTAAAGCATGGAAATTGAAAACCATGCAGCACTTACACTTTCTCATGTAGTTCATGAATCCCAGTGGCTCTCTTTCAGACCTGGCATTTTCCCAGTAGCAGAACTTCACACATATACAGAATTTGATGCTGAGATACTTCAGCTGCTAAGCTTAGGTTTTAAATTTTGGATTTCTGGATTAACTAGTCTTGTATTAGAGATTTTAAATTCTGCCCAAGTTGTCCTGTGGTTGCTCAAGTCTCTGTCTGGATGCAACTTTCTATATATGCAGAAGCCACAGTTCCCTAACCTTTGCTTCACCATAGATGAGGCTTCTTTTTCTCAGCATCACTGTTGCATCCAACAAGACAACAGCCCTGGTTTGAATCCATAGCTTCTGTAAACTCAGATTTTCAGATCAGCCTTCTGAGCACCACCACCAAATAATAATAATAATAATAAAAATAAAAGGACTTGCTTAGGAGCAGCCACTATTTTAGTTGTATCTCTCAGACAAGGAAATAAGTTGTCTTTTTTTTGTTTTTTTTGTTTTGTTTTGTTTTGTTTTGTTTTAAGACAGATGTGATAATCTTTCTTATTTTTGAGTTATGGTTGTACGAGTTATATTCTTATGTTTCCTGTTTGGTCAGACTTACGTTTTTATTTCTGTGCAATGTTATTAGTTTTGGCCCTCTAGTGAATGACATTTCCATCACTATCTTCTCCCCTCCGTTTGACCCTACAGAAGTAAATTAGACTCAGCCCCAAGAGCTTTCGGAGACAGAGGTAATCTTCTGGTGTATTTCGAAGTGAGATTCTTGTATCTGATGGAAAGCTTTAGTTATGACAGCAAAACAAATAGTGAATAAATATGTTTTTAGGTTTGTAAGTGGATGTCAAGGACAGCAACTAAGAAGGAAAATGACCTGCCCTGGCACTGTCCCCTTCACTTCCACTGGGAGCTAGGGAAGCAGAGAGGGGAGAGTCTGGGTAGCAGAGTTGAGCCACTGTAAAGACTTGCATCTCTGTTAACAGCTTGCCAAGGAAAACTGATGCCTGTACATTAATCTGAATTATCACAGTCAGTTTTCCTTTTGCAAACAACTCAGTCATAGCATCATGATCTCTTTCTTGAACAGGAGATGAATTTAGCACAGCACGTTGACAGCACTAGAAAACATAGAGAAGGAGAGAATAAAATTAACTGATATTAGACAAATCAGAAACAGAATAGACTGAGGCCTGACACAACTTTCTTTTCCTCTGGTTATTAACACCATAATCCTGCTTTCTTTCAGTACTCCCAGTTCTTTTTTTCCAAACAAAAATCTCTGCATCTTTTGAGTTGCTCTGATATGTCTTTTTTTTTTTTCCTAGCAATTTATACTTAATTTCCTCTTTGTGGATGAAGTTTCTTTTAAGCTCCTATCAGTAACTTTCTAACTTTAAACAATAACCTTATTTTTAAGCATGTTTACTAATTTTAAAAGCCCATTGCATTGCTTACTATGCTTCATATTGGTCTTAGAAACCTCCTGTATAGTTTTCTTCATGGAAGTGGTGCTGCTTACATACAAATCTCTTGTTCACACTCAGGAATAAATTTGCCAGTACTGAATCAAAACTCATTAAAATCCAATATTCTGATGGGTTTTGGATCAGACTTGCAGTGGTCTTTCAGTTTTAACTCTTCTCTCCTTTTTGCTTTCATGCCCTTGAGGGTACAGTACAACAGTACCACAATGTACTGTGACAAAGGGTCCACCCAGTTTATGCTATGGTCAGTATTTCAGATGTTTGTCAACAATTTTCTTATACCAGACCTTCACCTTCTCTTCCTTTTTTTTTTCTTTTCCTTTATGTTGATTGGTTGGTTGTTTTATTTGAAATTCTCTGGTATCATAGTGCCATAGGGAAGTAAATCATTTTTCTTTTGCAGTCATGGTTTCAGTGGCTCCTCCAGCAACTCACAAACCCTTTTTTCCTAGTTACATCTCTGAATAGTGTGTTGTGTTCAGCACATATTCCCTTGATGGGCAAGCAGTTCCGATCTGGGATAAGCATTGTAACAAATAACATAGGATACAAAGCTTTTACTTTTCCAGGAAGATGAATATGTAGTTCTCTACTACTTTCTTTTTAAGGAGACCTGGAAGACTCCCTACCACCAAAGTAGCAACTATTTTTGTTTTGTTTTATGGCTGTGTATAGGTGCTGAAGGCTCCTTGAATTGAGAAATGTAACGGATCTGCAATTTTGTCTCACGCACTGGAGGGCAGAAATACTTATTTTCATGTTGTCCTTCCATTTAGGCACCTGCTCTGATCTCCTTTCTTTAGGAAGGTACCCACCATACCTTTCTTCAGCACCAGGTCTTTGGTAGCTGCTGTGGCATGCCCAGTTGGTTCCTGTCATCACAGGGCTACAGGATAACTTGGCTGCGTGCATACATCCTTTGCTTTCCTGTTGCTTTTGTCAGTGTCCTAAGGTATTGTGCTGGCTGCCGACCTCTTCCTGCATGGCTGAGCCAGCTTCTCAGCAGCATCTGCAGTTGGAGCTGTTTGGACTGGTTGCAAATATTTTCTGCTGACGTGAGCCCAGGGAGTTTGTAAAGTACAGGAAAGTACTTGTAAACTGAGTACATTACACAGGTGGTTGGGATTTTGCAGAGACCAGGAGCTGGATTTTTAAAGGCGCTTGGCACATCTCAGTACATGCCTAGAGGGATTTTCCAAACCATCTTGAAGTAACAGAAACATGACATTCATTTTACCTAAGTTTGGCTGTCTAATCAGCTAGCCGACTAGGCTCTCTTTGGAGAGGCACAAGAACTTCCAGATTTCATCCCATGCAAAAATAGGTGCCTGATGTAAATAGATTGAGCCAGTCTATCTCATTCCATTGAGTAAGGAAAGTAAGAGAAAATTAATTAGCAAAATCCCCACTTTTATCCCTACCATCAAGACAAAGACATGGAACTGTCTAATTGTCTAATTTGGAGATTATGGGAGGGCAACAGTTGCCAAAATACATTTTCTGCTAGACTTTGTTGTTGTTGTTTTCTCTAATGGAATCTGACCCTGGCCTTCTGTCCTACTTATATTGATTATCAGCTGAAATACTTACTGCCATGCCTAATATTTCTGAGTAGACCTAGTTGAAGGAAAGTGCAAATTCAAGTAAGTCCAAAAAATATGACCTTTCTGGCTGGAACTGATAAAATTGTCTCAGACAAAAAACAACCATGCTTTTTTAATCTAGCATACATTCCTCTTACATTTTCTGAAAAATCATTTTATTTTTGTGTCACAGTGACATTTCATGTCAAACATTATTTATTTTTAAGTGGTTGAACCAGCAAATAAAGTGTAAATGTTTCACAAAGATCTGTAACCCGTTTATAGCCTACTTTTTTGAACTTTTTACAGTAGCTTTATGTGATGGTAACTATTCTTTTGCATTTATGGTGGTCTCACTAACCTGAAAATTTTTGATTAAATTTATTTCAAATACAAGCAAAATGTGTTCATGCTACCTCTGTACTGGTAAGTAGCACTGGAAATCTTTCTGCCCGTGGTTTTGTCCCATGCTGAGTAGTGCTTTCCCAAACTGGGGATGACCTAGGAGTTTAGGAATGCCAATGCTGATTCCCAGTAAGCAGCTTGGATAGGGCCACCCTATTGCAGAGAGTAGTACAGTCTGGGTTTAATTGCTCTCATTTGGGCTGTGCAGTGCAAGTTGACCACAGCACCAGGGAATGCACTAGGGAATGATGAACTTACTGACAGAGCTGTGGCTTCAGAGGAGTAAGTAGTTAACGCAAGCCATGTAACAGGCATTAATAGTTATCACAAGTAAGAAGACAGAGAAGGAATGCCACCCCAAACCTGTATTCATTTTTGTAAGAACACAGATGAACCTGATAGCAAGGTTATATACCTAACTCAGCCACAATGACAGTAACTGGGTTTCCTACTAATTCCATGGTAAGATGTGGATCTTATTTATTCATGGACTGGGGTGTCCATAATGAAATGCAGGTATACAGTTTAGACACCTATATCCAGAGCTGCACTACATAAAAACTTCTCTTAAAGGCTAGTAGTGCCTTGGACTCCAAAAGCTCCATCGTTCCGAAGAGTCCCATTCTTCAGTTCCAGTAATTTTGTGAGGGAGCATTGTTAAAGTCTGTATAAATACGCTTTGGCCATGCTTCCTTCTTTCTCTTACATCCACATGGAATACTCTCTATGCTGTGTAATCTTGGCCCAGTAGTTTTAATATATATTTTATTTTGTTTTCATTTTCTCCTCATTTTAAATTCTCTAGCGTCTTCAATTAAGCTCCACTTGGCCTGTGAGCCTGCAGACTTAAAGAATGATCTCACACATGTGCCAGACAGACAGGGTCTCTCCCAAGTCCACCCAGCGTAAGTAATGACTTCCACTTTCAGACAACAAATCGAACTCTTTAACTCGCTGCTGTACATATCCTTCAAGAGCAATTATTAAGCTAATGCATGTTCTTGTTGTTTCTAGATGCCTTGAAGAAAGGAGGCAAAGTGATTTTGGAGACAAAAAAAATACATATATACATGCACACGCAGAGGTAGGTGAAAAATACTTTGAAATTAACAGACTTGCCTGTATTAATTGTGTAAAGGACAGTGGGGAGTAGGAAGGCGGAGGGCACTAGGAAGGGAGGAGGAAGATGGTGATTGCATTGAAACTTCCCTTGCTGGGAGCAGCCCGTCTCTGGGTCTCTCCCATGCCTGTGTACTCTGAGCCTCCAGCAGCAGACCAGCAATTTTCTGACCTGTTAGCTTTCCACAGACATTTTCACTCCATTTGCACACAGGTTTATGGCTACACAAATACGCTCTATCCAAAAAAGCTTTTTATCATTAGATAAAGAAATGTATGACTCCCTTTGATGGAGGCTATATTCCAAACTCATTCAGACAGGAGGGTAAGGCTTTCAGTTTGGGTACTGGTTTAATACCATATATTTTCCACCTTGAGTACACCTGCAAAACCCACAGGGTTAAAGTGAGGTCAAATACCATGTGTTTGTGATGGCAAGGGAAAATAAAAGGAAATCTGTTAGTGTTAATTAGGGTTAAAAGGTAAATAATCATACTTTGACAGCACTGTTTTGAAAATACGGCCTTGTACCCACAAAGGGTACGCACACATTTTTTATCTCTTTACAGAAGACCACTTCTATTTTTTAGAAATCCGCAGCTATGTGGGACTTGATTTGAGCTCTGTGTAGTTTTCCTCTTACTTCCATCCATGTGAATGCAATCAGAAGAAAGACCTTGGGTTCTGGAAGAAACTGATTTTGAAACCGGAGAGCAAAAGCATATATTTGTTTTTTGATCTTATACATGAATCTTCTAACCAATCTTTTTTTTCTGCTTATTGCGTTATTTCATTTAAAGTTATGCATTTTTACTTGGAAAGTTCACTAAGACAATTGCATGCCTTTCACAGTGGTGGGCATGTACTTCCCAATTAGTCCCACTGAGCCAGCAAGACTATTTGCCTGAGAGCCTTCATCACTGTATAAAAAAAAAAGAAAAAAAAAAAAAAAACAACCCAAAGAGGATCACAATCTGGCCCTTTGCAATTAGCACAACACTGTCAGGGTTTCACTTTCCTGCTTAAATCCTGTAATGAGCAGCCATTGGAAGAGGAGGTAAATAAAGCTGTCATGCATATTGACAGTAATACAATATCACTGCTCATTTTTTTTCCGAAAGTTAGAATTGCAGAATTAACGTGGCACATGATGTTCTCCCCTCTCCAGCTAAACATATACCAGCTGCAGTCTTTTAAAGTCTCCTATCATTTTGTTAGCACAATGACTGCCTACGTGAGCAAAAAAACATGGAAACTGCATCCTACCACAGTTGACAAGATTTTTTATTTTCATGATTACTTTTCTGCCTTTTTTTATTTTGCCTGCAGGCAAAGGTTGGCATACATGTCAAGAGAACATTCTCCAGCTGGGGCCTGCAGTATAGAGAATTGTATACTCCAGAGGGCTCATGGGACCTTAGGCAGATTATTATGGTAATATTGGAGACTGCTGTCCTTTCCCTCCCACAGCTGGGCCGCCTCTCTCATTGTAAGTATTGAAGCAATATGTTTTGCAAATTATACATTGGGAACAACAGGGACCTGGGAAAGTGAGGGAGAAAGAGAAACATGGCAAAATGTTGTCTTTAATATGATATTTTTCTTGTTCGTCAAGCAAAAATAAATTAGAGCTTTAATTTTTTTTAATTAAATGAGGATCATATATTGGGAAAAAACAGCTATAATAGTAAAAAACTAAATATTGATTTTACTGAGTGAGAGTTTTAAGAAAATATGGTTTATTGTAGTGAAATTTCATACAGTAACCTGATGCAAGAGAACCAGAATAAGATTACATAATAGCCTTTATTACAGATTTCAAAAATCCTTTTGAGTCCAATGAAGCTGGATTAACAAAAACTGCACAAAAAAATATCATTTTAATTAGTGCTAATGTGATCTCGTCATGGTCCAGCTGTTTCACACAGGATGAAAATCTGTGTTGCTTTATTAGCAATTCACCCTCCAAAATAATGTCACTTCTGATTTTTAACATTTCTTATTGATGTATATTTTAATAAAATATCCAAATGATTTGGAGAGTACTGACATAATGAAACTGAAGGGTTTTTTTGCTTGTTTGTTTTTAAATAAAGAAAGCAAATATGGCTTGAAAGCATTAGTAGTATCTAAAAATATATATTTCATTTTTTGACATTTTTCAGAAACATTAACATAAAAGTCAGATTAAGATTTGTATGGTGTCGTTTTGAATGCAATTTGTACTTATAAAATAACGTATGAACGTAAATATTACCAACTTGGTAACAAGATGAAATGATGGCTTATATGGGCCAGATACTTCTTTTTAAAGGCTTGGTTTTATATGCTCTTTAGTAAGTGTGGGATTCAAATCACAGTCTTTAACCAATATTCTACTATTCTGTTAGCCAATAGACATTTAAAATTTAGATCTCCATTCATTTTTGACAGGACTATTTCATAACTCAATTCCATTTGGAGCTAAACTTTAATTTTAATCTAAATTAATTTCAAGTTACTGAAACTTACTGCTTCATTTATACATAAAATTGTAGTATAGCGCCTTAGACACCTGCCTGAATTCTACATTAAAAATAAGCAAATGTAGAAAATCTCAGAGCTCACAGCTCAATTTTGTTCTCCATTATTTTTATATACTTTAATACTGTGGAGACCCCTTGCATGTACCATTGTAGAAAAAGACATTTATTTTTAATAACTTTATTCCTTTTCCCTATGTTCCTTAAAAGATTTCATTATGCACTATTGCTGCTGTGCTAATATATTTATCAGCTCTCTAATTTAGCCCAGACTTTGCTAATATATTCCAGGATGATGACCACTGTTTGTGGTTTATTTTGTTTTTTTTTTTTTTTCCTTAAACACTGTATGATTTCTTTTCCAATCCTTAATTAATGATTGTAAAATAAACTCTTAGTACAAGGAAACTCTTTTCAAACCAACGGCAACTGTGACAAATTAGAGAGGAATTAATATATACCATACGCTGGACTTTTAACTATAATTTGCAGTTGTAATAATAGAAGGGGTTACAACGACAAAAATAAACATACGAGAACTGTGTTTATTACACTATATTGGTTGATTGTCTTGTAGAGTCTTAAAACAACTCTGATGACACCACATGATATTTCTCCTTCTCTCCTCCACGATCTAAAGCAGCATTGGAGAAACCACCCTTTGTGAAGAGGAAAGAGACACAAAGTGAGAACATGTTGGTTCTATGTGTCTCTGTGAATCCAGACATTTACTACTCCTGAGCTGACAATGACTTCTATTTCACAACAGTTGATGCATGGTTGCATGCAGCAGGACAAGGTAAAAAGAAATCGGTAAGGTAAAGGGTGTTAATTTGCAAGATAGAGAAGCCACTGATGTGATGTGTTTTTTCCTTGGTTCTCCTGAAAGTCAGAGAATGGGCCTGAACTACATTCCTCCTTTCCTTCCTTTTCCTACCCTGAACTCCTCCTTTCAGGTACCAAATATTGTCTCTCATCTTTCTGAATTATAAATAATATTTTGAGATAGATTTACCCCTCAAGTTGCAGCATTTTCTGTTTTCATAATTCTCCTGCTATCGGTTAGTTTTGCCCTGTATTCTTCAGGTTCCTCAACTTCTTTCAACAGCAGTTCTTGCTTTGAATATTGCTAATGTCAGAACACAATCTACAACCCAGCAATGACAGTTTGCCTAATACCTTCCTTAGAGACTTTTTTTTTTCATTTGTCACACATGGGTTAAGTGTGACATTTAGAAAGACAGTGCAATATATTTGGCTTTTTCCTATATTTTATACAATGAAAAATCCAGGTGGAATGACAAACAGTTGAAGAAAGCTGTGCATTTCTCCCTTGGGGTTAGTGTTTAAGGCTAAATCTGCACTGCCTGATGAATCTGCCTTAGGGAATAATCCTTAGCCTATGGAAAAAGTGGTACGTTTACTTTTTTTTAATTTTTTTTTTTTCAGCATAGCAGGCAAGTGCAGGGTTGAGGGAGTCAAATTTAGATCAGTCTCCTCTGTATTGCCTTTTAGCCATGCTCCTGACAGTGGTCTATCCCCCAAACTCCACTTGTTTTCTGTTTTGAAGGGTATTAGATGGTTCATCCCTAACAAGGTCCCAGGAGCAAAATAATACTTTTGCAATGTGGGTCATCAGAGAACTCAGAACTCAGAACCCTGGACTAAACTGGGTGTGGGTTTACTGTAGTACTCCAGCATTTTTTCCTGTGAAGATATGAATGCGAGATATGAGTGAAGATATGATTAGTAGGAGGCATCTTCCAAGCAGCGGTACTATTTGTGAGTCCCCACACCAGCTACCCTGCCTTGATATGAAATGTATCGGCAAGTGAATCTGCTAAATCTCGTCTGTAAGATTTCTTTCATTAGCAGGTGAGAAGGCCTTGGCTCCTAAGATATGTTGGGTCTTGGTAGCTTGTGGCCTTGGAAACTTTCAGTGTACAAGCAACCTTTTTGAAGTAAGACATAGCCACGCACTAAGAGAATGTATTTATTCAAATAAAATTATAGAGGTACTGTGTTTCCCTAAACTGGGTTGGACTTAGGTGGGCTATGATGACATCTTAGACATCTAGGGTGAGGTACAGTTGCTATCTGAGATAACCTGTGGTAGATCACCTTGCCAAAATGAGAGCATTGAAATCTCAAAAGTCCAGTAACACATCTGTCACTCCTGTGCTGGTGTCTCAAACGGTCCTACATACTTATGCTGCAGCAACAAAATCCTGCTCATTATTCCCTTATAAATACCCATATTTAGTCTGGAGCTGCTACCGACACCCTTGACTTTTACTTGTTTGTTTTGTTTTTGTATGCTATTTCTGGTATCTGAAATGTTTGCACCTGTGGCTTTTACATCATGCTAGTTAGTTTCTTGTTTTCCTTCTCTTACAGCTCCAGCAGATCCACTTGCTGACTTTTTCATGCTCTTCTAACAAATGTATGGATACAAACCATTTAGCTTTTATCAGCTGAAAACAAGAAATCCTTCATGTGAACTACAGTAGCCACGTGTGACTTGTAGTGTTTCAGTTGATTTGGAGGAAAGATTTGATGTCTTTCATTTCTCTTGAAGAGCAAAACTATCAGATGAATAGGTGAAAGTGTATGTGGAAGAAATTTGAGCTTTGACCTTTTTTTCCCCCTTTTGTGATGACTGTTTTTCATCTTTCCTAGTGAAAGTGACAGCCAGCATTTTGTGAATCTGTCCTGTGGAAAACATACCCTTAAAATAAGCATGCTTAAAATCAACTTTATTTTATTGTACACAAGTAATGCATGACCTGTAAGAAGCAAACATTTCTGAGTAAATTACCAAATGATTATTAAGCATGCTTGTAGGATATAATGCAAGAGACTTTGTCATTGTCAAGGGTTAAGCTAAAAAAGCAAAATGGAAATAATTTAAGGATGATATTAAACTACTTTGGGGAGTGAAGGAAATTTGTGAATTTCATCAGACCTCATGATTTAAACATATTCAGAAATTAATTGGTGTATAACTCTTTACTTTGTCAAAGTGTCAGGACTTGGTCAGTATATACTGAGAAATCCCTCTGCATAACAGCGAAATCCTGATTTGTATTTCAATCCAGTATTTACATGGTGAAATCTTGACCTTCTTCAGGTGAATAGGATCTTCTGTGTATTTGACTTAGAGACAAAGCTTGGGGAGACATTTGGACAAGTTCACTAGGCAGTGAAGGATATGCATCCCTTTTTGCTAGTGGCGTCCAATGCACTTTCACAGTATTTGTTAAAACCAAGCCCTCCCTTAAATCCCTTTGTTGTTAGAAGGAACCAGTCCTTGGCGAGCCTGATGTGACGGTCTAAGACTCATTATAATACAGTATAGCTTGCCTGTGTAGTGAAGGCTGAGTATTAGAGCAGATGTGTCAGACATTGTCCTAAAAATGAGTGACATAAGTGTCAAGTACTTTCATTGTAGCTGTCACATATTTGAGCTCCAGTCTTCTTACATGCATGAACACAGTTAAGTCTTTCTTTCAGTAGTCTTTCTTTACTATGGAAATCTGGTTTAGCCTCCATTCCTTTATTCATTCATTTGTTTCTTTATTTATTTATTCTATGACTTTAAATAACATGTTTATATTTGTTTTGTACTGTACTATTTTTTACACTCTCCAGGGTACTGGCAGTGAATGAATACATTTTTTTTTTTCCCCTGTGCTATATTTATTCTTCTACTGCTGAATTACCATGGAGTGGTGTGGTGCCTCTGACCTCTTTGTCTGTCATGAAATTAGAGGTACTTAACTTATTAGCATTCGAGAAGCTGGAGGTACACAAAAGCTTCAACAGTGGATGATGAGATGTCATCATCAAAATTTGAAGAGACACTGTATATAACTTCTGTGGGCCGTTATGTATTGCATCCATCAGTCCATTAAGAAGGTACAGGTGCCAATGTCAAATTGATAGTTATGGCAGAACCATTTGTTCTGGGACAAGATTACCTTTCCTGTCTACGTTACTTTTGTGATCAATTTATTTTTCTTTCCATTTCCAGTTTTGTTATGCTCAAATGAAAGTGATGGAGGACTTGAAGGCCACTCACCCATCAATAGTTTTCATTAGAACTTCCAGTAATAAACTTTTTCCCTTATCAGAGGGACTTTTCCTCTGAAATATGCTTCTTGAGTTCCCAAAGATTGTGAAGGTCTCTGTAAGTAAATTTTGATCATTTTCTTCTGATAAGATTCACAGTGTTACTCATTTAGAATAACAATATGAGTTTGGGCATGCTCTCAACTTGAAGATGAATTATTCAGATAATACAGGGTATGCTATGAAGTTAAACTTATTTGTAGTGTTTCTTATATATTTCTGAATCTTGCGATGAGATTTCCAATTATTTTTACGTGTATAATGATTCATACAAAATGGTGGGTAGGGTTCCTCTCATCTGATTATAGATAAAAAATATTAAAATATTATTCAGGGTTTTAAGAAATCCTAATTTAGAAAAAGACAACCACACAGCAAACCAAATCTATTTAATGGGCATTGCTGTCTGGTAGGCTGTGGCTTCACACATTTTGTGTTCCAGTCCCCAGTGAAGGGGTTGGTCATTTATCAGTTTGTTTATGCTAATTTATTCAATTAATTAAATTTAAAATGTAGATCTGGAAAATGTTGTTACCCTTCTATATTTTAAAAGTGTATGCTAGTAACCTGTCATATTTAACCAATAGTCTGTCTTTAGGATTCCACCAACAAATATGAACGCATGCTAAATTAAATAAGAAACTGCTGCTATTGGTGCTTTACTTAAATTTATTATATATAGGTTGGAACCTCCACTGGGATTTTCAGTATGGTAAAAAGGCTGAAAACTGCAGCCTTAGAAAACCATATTCTCTAGAAGTTAATCTTTACCACATTCTCTATAAATTAATCTTTAAATTAAAGACAGGCCCATCTGTGTGCACCACTAAATTTGAATTGGGAGATGTAACTCAAGAGCAGGCCTCATGATACTCCTTCTCAGAACTGTAAATTTTACTTGTTTCCACATTCTGAAAAAAATATTTTGAATATTAAGGGGAAAAAGGTGCTTTGTTCCATTGAAAGCTGAAAACTTTATAAGGTACTAAATACAATTGAAGTCAAAATAGTGTTTGAAGACTTAAGTAACTTTAGGATTCTATATGCCTTATTTGAAATAATATTTAGGATAAAATACAAGGTAATTCTAATATGCTTATCTCTAGGAAAATACTTAAAATTGCATTTATTAGAGAAATAAGTGAATAGTTACTTGTTATAAGTCTTGTATTCCTGGACAGAATAAAACAAGTTTAAATTGTTAAAGATAGTTTGTCTCAATCATCTTGGACATCTACTGCAGTAAGGAATGAAGAACCTTGGAGGATGCCTGTACTTCTCTGCTGATAACAGACTTGAGAACTGGAAAAATAGGTTAGACTAAATACTTGTTTTAGATGAGGTTAACTGTATTCTATTGTTAAGGGCTCAAACCCATACAAAGGTTTCTCAGGCCATTTTAAATGCCCTAAAGTATCTCAAACACTTAGATGGGGCTGGGACATATAACACAGGAATTATGGGAGAACAGTAGTAGTAGCAGAAGTCCATGTAGGATGCCCTAGGGCACCTCAGATGGCTTCAGGTGCCTATGGAAGGCAACTGAATCAAGCCAAAGCAATAATTTCCATTTCAATATTGCAAACTGATGACTGGCCATCCCCTCACATCTTCAACAAAGAGATGATAGTTTCTGAAATTTGGAGACTGCCAATATTGCATCTCAATGATTCAAGTTACTCCTTTCTGGCAATCAATAAGATAGGCTGCATATTTAAGCTTCCTATAGGTGATTCTAAAAGTGATAGTAGGTACCATCCCCATACTCCGTGTCATGTCTGGCTTGTTCTGCCAGCGCCAATAATTCTAATGTCTGTGTTCAGTATTACAGGCAATGCTCTTGTCAATTTGCAACCCAACCAACACAGCAGTATGGTGTAACAGTACTACAATTGCTCTGTAAAGCTGTGGAGCACATCTGAGTAAGCACTTGCTTAGAAAACAAAATCCATCAGAGAACAAGTCTGACATTAAAGATTCCAACACAGTCTTTAATACAATTTTACTGATGTTGGAGTTGAGCTAATGATGCAACACCCATCATTAACTTGTTTCCTCTGAAAAATCTGAAACTGCTTCATATCAGCCTATCTTGTCATTGCAGAAGAAAGTGAATATTTGTGCATCCTGCCTCTGAGGCTTGGAGGACTTGGAGGCAAGCTGGGAAACAACTTTTTCAGTACAGTTGCCAACAATACAGCAGAAATCACAAGAGAGACTGAGCGTCTTTAGCATGGATAATGAGCGAGTCTTTATAATGTATGGAGTCAACTTCCTTTTCCTGCTAGCTAGCAGTTTTGTTTTGTTTTATTTTCAATATCTTACCTTTGCTAAGTGTCAGAAATACTGGACTTAGCATTTTTGTGAGTGGTAATGCTTCCATTTCCACACTTCTGTGTGTTTAAATTTGCAACTTTAATGTTACATTAATGTTGCACTTCATTATGGATGCAGCAATGACTGAGGAAACAGAAAGGAAACTGTGAAGAGGACACGTTTCTTGGTAGCAGCCTAGGAATTAAGATGACAGCATTAATTATTTATGCTGTGGAATGTCTTCATTGGCAGGTGGTGGTGTGAGGAAGGGGGGGAAGGTCAGAAACTGCATCTACTTATATTTTTATGGTGAAACAACAGAAGAAACGAGAAGCAAGCAGTTAACCGTTACATGTATTCAAAATCAAGAAATGGCAATTGCAAATTGTTTACTGATGGAGTTTGCTTGTCCCACACATCACAAAGTACCGTGATCCTAAATTTAAAATTATCATGTTTGAGGAAAACTTTTTAGACAGCAAAACAAGGTCTAATAAGGATCTTAGTATTTAGTAGATAGAAAACACAGGACATTGCTAGAGATGGCTGGAGTTTCACAGATAATCTTGACATTGCTTTCATCCTTTGCATACAGACTGATGCAATCCTTCAAACAGGACAGAACAGTGCTGTGAAGATGGATGCTTCAGAATGTCCTATGAAATAATGGTGGAAATACATACAGATAAGTCACTCCCATTGGTTAATACAACTTTTGTGTCTTTGTTTGGAGGGGAACCTCTACTTAGAAAAAAAATAGAAATTGAAAAGTGACAATTACAGACATGACTTAAAAATAAGAGAATGAAAATAATATTTGTAAGATTAGGATGCAACCTTGATTGACAGACAGGTAACTAGGTAGAAAATAAACAATACATTAGATGGATATAGAGAATAAAATTGTAGACTGTGAATGGTGGTGGGAACATTGCATTTCAGGGGAGGAATTATAATGTTATAAGTATAATGTTATAGAATACTTTAGATACTATTATTTGCTATTTGTGTCACAATAGTATCTGGTGGTCTTAACTGGAAGAGACCATATTGTACCTGATTTTGGATAATACTGACAAAAGATTATCTCTTCCTGGGAAAGTGAGATTTTAACAGGAGAATATCAGGATAGAAAATAGGTGGGAAGATAAGCAGCTTCTTTGGGGTCGCACAGCAGCAATCCCTTAATGCTGTCATCTAGTCTCCCACTCCTAAAATTACATTGCCACCAAACTGTACATATCTGAGCTGTCTAAGTGTGTTTGTGTGCAATAGTCTGCAAGCATGCTTTGTGCTGAAAAAGTGTTACTCTTTTCTGCAGTGACAAAGGAGGTACATGTTCAATTAACTAGTAGCTAATTTCTGAACTTTAGCTCCAGCATTCATAGGAAATAATTTATGCAGTCTGTTGATTGCAATTAAAGTATTTGAGCCATGGATACTGTGTGAAATTCTACAATCTAAGATCTTTTTTTGAACCAGACAGAAATTTTCACATATTTGGACAATTATTTTCAGTTCTTGTATATCGAGATTTCAGATTATCTTCTGATAAAAAAGAGCTATCAAGATTTCATTCCAGCACACATCCTTCAGGCAGATACAACTGCCTTGGGAGAATCCTGTGACAGTTCTTCATCCACGTGCTGCCAGGACTTCTCGTTTGGAGCCTCCAGATACCTTCCCATCAATACCTATTGGCGATTCTCTCAGATTAGGCTTTAAAAATAAATAAATATACATATGTATATATTTGTAAACGGAGGCAAAAGTTTACCTTCTCACAAAGCAGCTATACTATGTTAAACGTTTAAATAATTCTTCCATGATGTGCTGCTGTGGGGCTCCTCTGATTTTACTGTAACTAGTCAACTAGTCTGCCATTGTGTCCAGAAAAAAGCTTCTGCAGAGAGTGATCCATGGCACTCTAAGGTTTGTGTCTGTATTGAGTGTCCACGGCCAGGTGCTGGCAGTGGGGACTCCTCTGTGAGGAGAGGCTGGGGCTGCCCCATGGACACAGTTGGTTCCAGCTGGCTCCAGTGGCCCCACCACAGAGCACAGCTGGGCCCAGCAGCCACTGTGGTGGCACCTTGGGTAAAATGTACATAAGAACGGGCAAAACACTGCACAGGCCATGAAGAAAAACATGTTAAACAGCCCTTTGAACACCAAGGCTGGAGAAGAATAATTTAGGGGAGGTGTTCCAGGTGCCAGAGCAGACATTCCCTGGCAGCCTGTGGAGAAGACCTTCCTGGAGCAGGTTGCCCTCCTGCAGTCCATGGGTAGGACCATGGTGGAGCACATATCCACATAGTCGCTCATGTGGGACCCCATGCAGGAGCAGGGTTTTGGACAGGAAATGTGGCCCAAAGGCGATCCCTGCAGGAGTGTGGATCCTACTCCAGGACAAGGAGAGAGATGCAGAAATGAACTGTTATGAACTGGCTGCAGCCTCCACATTTGCCAAACCCTCTGTGCTGCTCGTTCTGGGAGGAGGTAGAAGAGTTGGCGTGAATTTCAGCTGGTGAGGGGGAGGAAGGTGTTTTAGTTTTTGTCTTTATTTCTTACTGTCCTGTTCTGTTTTTAATTGGCAATAAATTATTTTTCTTCAAGGTGAGTCTGTTTTGCCCACGATGTGATCTGTAAGTGATCTGTCTTTATTTTGACCCCTGGGGTTTCTCACCCTATTTTCTTCCCCTGTCCAGTTGAGGAGGGGTAGTGAGAGAGCAGCATGTTGGGCACCAGTCAGCCAGACAAGGTCAGCCCACCATGGTGTTGAAGACACAGGTGCAGCTGGGATAGGAAACTGAATCCCCTTTGAAAATGTTCATCTTTCTACCCACTGTATTACTAAGGTATTCTCAGGCAGTATGTAAAGTCCAATCTCATAATGTGGTTCTAATTTATTAATGCATTCAGTTGAGATGTAAAATAGTTAAATACATTTCTTTCAAAAATTATTTTGAAAACTGTTCCCCGTTGTGCACAATTGGAAATATATATCTTCATGGGTATGTATGTGTATGTTTACTTTGTGTCTTTATCGATACATCTACTGTGTATGTGCATACATATGTACGTACACACCTAAAAGAGGTCTTCCCAGTTCTCACTGAAACTAAATGTCGTGCAGAGTTAACCAGTAGTGACATGTTTTTCGTGTTTGAAGAAAAACTCAGCCGATAAGGATTCTGGACATCATTTACTCAGGATTGACTTATACTGTCCTTTTCTTAATTTGAATAGATTTCCATTCTATAAAAAACTGTGGGTGGTGTGTCAGACTGTACAGTTTGCACATCCTGTGGTAATCTCTAGATGCTTTGTTTTCTGAGAAATAGGCATACTTGATTTCTGTTTTGTCCAGATGTACTATTTGTGCACGCTTGCCTGTGTAGAGAACAGTTCAGAATCATTTGTCCGTAACATAAGCTACTTCCTAACTGGCATAGAAATAATTAATGTTTCCATTTTATCATCACTGTAAAAAATGATATCATATGGTCTCATTTCACAAATGAGAATTAATAGCCCATTACTTACAGTCATTCCGGTATGCTTGCACTGCCTATCTTTAGAGAGGAGTGAGCTCTAAGAAGAAAAGTTTTACATCTTATTCACTCTCCTGGGAGCTGCAGGCCACTCTTTCCTGTTTTGAGACAGGGGATCCTCCAGTACCTCCAGCTATGCTTCTTAGTGTGAGTGATGTGCAGAGTAAGGCCCATGCCCTCCCAGTTTTAGTCATGTCAGCTACATCTGCACCAGTAAGCTGAACAGAGCCAAATCACAGACTCCAACGTTGGCATGCACTCACCTGCAATTAGCCATTGGTTAATAGACATAATATGAGGCGAACTAGCTCTCTCCCAAATAATGCTTGAGTGTTGTTTGGGAAATATAGATTGAGACAGCAATGGTTCCCAGTAGGTGTTTCGGAAGAAGGAAGAGAAGGATGATTTTTGGTATATATGCACTGTGCTTTTCAGTCATGTCCAGAAAATAGATGCTGGCCAACTTCGTTTTCTAGCGTAGATATAAACTTAACTATCCTGCTCTCCAAGGCTAGACCTGGATAAAAGGTGAATGTTCCAGCCCATATGATACAATGCATCAAATGTTGGTGGTAGCCAAAGGAAAGATGAACAACTCAATGTCAGTCCTCTTCTTGGAAATAATGTAGTCCACTAATATCAAGAAATTGACAGTTCCATCCATTTATTTTTTTTAAGATAACTGTAACAATTTTGTCAAAGAGAGGAGTTGTGCTATAAAAACAAAGAAATAGAAAGGACTGTTACCCACACAATGGTCAAGGGGTTCAATCGTTTTGCAAGTCTAACTTGCCCCACCATTCAAGTGAGAGTATAAAGGAAGTGCATCATTCAAAAGACATTCACAGTGCTTGCTATTTTGTAGAAAGAGGGTCGAACTACATAGACTAGTGGATTTTCTTTGCAAGTAATGATTTGGAAAACATCTACCTATATTCTGACTGGATTGCATGCTAGAAATGAGTCCAAGCCTTAGGAAGATATTAGGTTAGCTTTAAAGAGCAGGATGAGATCTTCAAAAGTAGGCATAACTCTTCTGCTTTCTGTGTATAGTTGGAATGTTTTAGAGCCTTTAATTGCAAAACAAATTTTTCTTCCTCAAGGAGGCTGCACTAACAGGTCGTATTTATTTATTTATTTATTTTCTTTTCCTAATGAATAGTATGTCATAGAACGTTAACAGTCTTACAGTGCAATATTTTGTACACCTGCCATTCATTTTACCCAAAGGAGAAGTTAATTATCTGTGATAAGGAAGTCACACCTGCTAAAGCATATAAGGTTAGGTGAATAATCTGTAAACAATGGTGTTTGAAATGCTTTAACGATATCAATTTCCAGTAGAAGTGGTTTATGGAAGAGCAAGTTGCTGAACAATTTTCTACTCTGTGTGTCAAATGCCTGTCTAAATAACAAGACAGAATCAGGTAGAATAGCAGTACTTCAGAAATCATGAAACTAAATGGAAAGAAATGAGTGTTGAAGTATGACATAAAGACTGGAAACATAAAAGAAGGGGAGAAAAGAAAGAGTATGAAGTTTGTTACACAAATAGGATGTTGAATGAAGAGGGGAAATGAGAAAACTAATCTAGATTCATAGAGTGAGGAGTAGAAGAAAAAACAATAATAATTTACTAGGAAAACTGAATGAGTAAATTATGCTAATTGATTTGGCAGATGACTGTTACGGACAGAATGGTTTTGGATTAGAAAGCGAGAGAAAAAAAGGATAAGTTTGACAGAACTTAGAGAGGAAGACTTCACGAAAGAAAAAGAGGTACATTGACAAGACATAAATTGAATGACACTGACCTGCCAAACCTGTGAAAGGGTCAAAATATTTAAATCGGGAGTTACTCTAGAAAATTAAGTTTTCTTTACATAATAACTGCAATCAATGTATGAAGTGTGAAGCTTGCTAAGAATTATAAGCCAAGAGTATTTTCTCAGTCATGGATGTTCTAGCTACTGCACCACTGATGCAGTACCAGTTTCTATTCTGTGGCATACTGCTCTTTTGATGCTTGGTTGGCAGACAGAATGAACCAGCTGCCAAACAGACATCTTTTCATCCCCTGTGCTTCCTGAGCAACAGTCGAGAGGGGAGTTCTCCAGTGCAGGAGATATTTAACCCAAACACTCTCACTTCGGGTAAACTTTGGATAAAACAAATTGAAAGCTAGGAATTAGAAGCGGAGGTTACTAACTATGCTGGCAGTTGTGTTAACAGCTACTTCCTCAGCTGGTTTTAAACATTTTTAAAGGAAGGCACAAAAAAGAGCTTGTTTTTACTGCCATCAGGTGTGCAAAAATGCAAATAAAGGCTGTTTTTTCACCTGCAACCTTGTGAAGTTGATGGCAAGTTTCCCTTTGCTTCCAGAGTGGCTTGGCCAAGGCCCGTTGGTTGTTACCTAACTCACTTGATCCATGCATTATATGACCAGTCTTCTCTTCAGGAAAAGCAAGAGAAATATGTATGTATAACAATAATAATGTAGAAAGAATACCAATGAATACCTACCACATCCCGTATGCTACATATAACTAACACACATTTCAGTTTTCACTCCCATGCTGCAGTACCACATAGGTAAAATGATTTTTAATGGCAAAAATTATAATAGACAGAATGATGACCATACAGTTGTGAAATTCATGAATTTCAAGGGTGCTGAACTTTGATTGGTGACACTGACATAGTAAGATCTTAGAAAGAAAATGTTACGCATATAGCTTCGGAAGGGAGTGCGAAACTTCATACCAGTCTCAGGAATGGTTACTTTCAGTGCAAGTTGGTCATGCTTGAAGAGTGTCTTTTTGTTCCTAAAGCTTCTAACAGCTCTGGGCAGTGACATCCCTTAAAATTTTGAAGCTATGTTCGTGTGTATTTCATTGTATTGGCTATGTCACGGATACTAAGATTATTGAATTTTCCACAAGTAATGTAAGTGAAGAGCAGCAATATGAAGGTAGGTGAGACCTCTCTCTTACATTTGCTTTCTGTGATGTACAGTAGAATGGCTTGATAAATTAGAGGCTTTTGTGAACAAGCCATAAACAATACTGAAGCCTATATGTTTATTAAAAGATCTAAATATACTTGAACAGATTATTTTTGTCAGAATAACATCTGACAAAGTACACCTCCTAAACAGCTCCATTCTGGGTAGCTGATGGAGAAAAATAATTGTTACTATAAACTATATAAATCTGATCTTGTGACAAAGCTATAGAAGACAAATCTTTATTCAAATATGTAGTAAAGTAATAAACCTGTTTAAAAGACAAATTTAATGTTTGTTGTGACTATATATTTGCAATAATTGTTTATATTTTTATTTTAGTAGCAGTTTTACCAGAAAGAAGTTTGTTCCTTAAAAAAAATCTTGTTAATACCAGCAACAGAGTAAAGAATTACAGTAGTGTTCCTTGTAGAACCGTTCTTCATAGATTTGTTTTTGTTTCAGGATAGAGAACAAAACAGCATGATCTTATGCAGCAATGATTATAAGTAGCAAAAGAAAGGGAAGAACTATTTAATTTGATCTAGGCATAAATTTCTAGAACTAATTGTAAGAGGTGCACCATTTGCTGGCTTTTATAAAAAGAGAATCAGTGCTTTCCTACCATGTTTTCTTTGCACTGCATTGAACATAGTAACAGCTTGATTCATAGTTGGCTTTTGTAGGCACAGTCAGAGTACAATTTAGGATGACACATCATTATTAACTTTCAGAAGTATTTAGTCACCTTAGTCCTGCTTTGAAAAAGTGACTTTGGTGGTTGCACTGTCAAACATTCTTTCTGTAACTTGTGTTCTCTGAAGAACGACGCCAAGGACATACAGCTCTTTGTTGTCTGAAAAATGAACACAAGCTGTTAGTTCTAGGTGCTCAGAATCAGGTTAGATGTTCTGTGATGCCTTAAGTAGGTTGTTCTGGACTGACGACTGCATCTACATCTTAGCTAAAAAGAAATTAAGTCCCCTCCCCCCCCCCCCCCCCCCTTTTTTTTAATGCTCCTTCATATCTAAATGGGGTAGTGGTTAATTGGGGTAATGGTTTTAAACTGAAAGAGGGTAGATTTAGATTATATACAAGAAGTAAATACTTCACTCAGGGTGGTGAGGCACTTGAACAGTTTATCCTGAAAAATTGTGGATGCCCCATCCCTGGAAGTGTGTGAGGTCAGGTTGGATGGGGCTTTGAGCAACCTGGTTTAGTGACAGATGTCCTTGCCCATGGCAGGGGGCTTGGACTAGATGATCTTTAAAGGTCCTTCCAACCCAAACCATTCTATGATTTTATAACCAACATTCGATCAAAAGTAAACTTACATTTTAGATCCCTGTGTCTGAGCAATTGTCGTAAGAAAAAAGGAAAAATACTTCTACGGAGCATATCAGATAGCTGAATGTATATGTCTGCTTCAGGATAAGATGAATCACAGAACTACAGTGCCTATTTCTCTTTGTTGACTATACAAGCAATTGCAGCAACAGCATCTGCCATAAGATGCCTGCATGGTAAGTATGTAAGGGATATCATTCTAGTTATCTAAAACCTGAGTAAACCATCTTGTATGCTCTCTGTAGTCAATGAGGAGAGACAATCACCTCCATATGTAGTGTCCATCTTCCTCACCTCTAAGAAAAGAAAAAACAGAGAAAAGAAAGGTTGCTCAGGGCTGTTTCTAGTTGGGTTTTGAGTACTAGTTTTTGTGTCATCTGCAAATGCATTCAGAGTGCACTCTTATCTCATCATCCAAGTCATTAATGAGGACACTGAACAGTACTGATTCCATTGTTGACATGGGGGTACACCAGTAGTGACTTGGCCTTTAGCTGTTTTTTGTGCCACTGATCACCACTGTGTCCATCTCACTGTCTACTTATCTGTAGATGCCTGTACTTCATCAGTTTGCTGAAAGTCAAGATAATGAATATCCATTGCTGTGTGCACTAGCACGTGAATACTTCAGACACCCAGTTGTACCGATTTTCCAGAAAAGCCACAAGAGCTTTCCCCATGATACTTTTGTGTCATCACTCACTCATTTATGTGCATATGCATGAAGTCGTGATGCTTCAGCCCTGTTTTGGTGATTGTGAAGTGTCTTTGGTCCACAACACCATTTGCTTGCCATCCCAGTCCACCACTTCCTCACTTGATTGTTGTCATCTCCCATCTATGTTCCTAGTTTAAAGCTCTCCTCATCAGGCTGGACAGCATATTGGAAAACATGCTTTTGCTCTGCTTGTTCAATTGGATCCCCTCCCTTACTAGAGATCCCCAGACTGGGTTCCTCAGTCCTCAGAGAGGGTCCCATGTTCAGAAAAGCGGAATATCCTGTTGTCAATACCAATTATGCAACAAGTTGTTGATCTACAAGATCCATTGTACTGGGTCTGACTCTGATGGAGTTGACTTTTCCCACAGCAGCCCACACATTGCTGTGCTTTGCACTTGTAGCTAGAACAACATTGGTATCACACCAATGTTTTGTCTATTGCTGAGCAATGTTGGCACAGCATCCAGACTCCCTCCAAACCCCCCAAAGCCAGCAGGCTGGGGGTGGGCAAAGGGAGGGTGGGGAGAGGACCTCACTAGGGCAGCTGACATAAATTGATTTTTTTTTTCCTCTTTCTTTTCCCTTTAATTAAATTATCCTTATCTCAACCTGTGAGACTTTTTTTTTTCCTTTTTTTTTTTTTCTTTTTTCCCCATCATACTTTATTCTCCCCCTCTTTTTTCTGAGGAGGGGGAGTGAGAGAGTGTTTGTGGTTTGTGGCGGAGTTTAGCTGCCCAGCAGAGTAAAACCACCCCATCCATCCAGTCCTTCTCACACACTTCACCCTCACTGACAGAAAGAGGAGAAAATCCAACAGGGCTCCCAATCCCTGGCTCCAAGGCCTAGACAGACCTTGGTAGTTTCTCCACAATGTCCCAGATCTAGAGTTTCCTGGAAGTGACAGCCTCCTGTGGTTATCTTCTGGGGCAGCACCAGCACCCTGATGCTCCTTGAAGGGTTCCTAGGGGCCCCCCAGAGGTCTTAGATATGTTCCCAGAAAATCTCAAAGCAGAGCCCAGAAGCTACTGCCTCTCTAGGGGACATTCCAGGTGGTTCCAGCTGGGTGCCTGGCTAACTCCTCCATTTTGAATATAATTCAAAACTCTTCATCAAAACAATTTTTAAATATGCTTGTTTTTATTAAAGAAGAGGCTCACATGGCATACTTTTTATTTTTTAAATTAGTCAAAAACTCTGAAGTATTAATTTATTTTTTCCTGATTTGGCAATGAATCAAAAAATTCTTCACTCCAGTTCTTATCCCCCCACCCCCCACCATGCCAGTCCCTGTTCCCCATCTTCCTTTATTGTATCTGAACAGTAAGGATTTGAGTAAGGATTGGAACCAACTGTTTGCTGAACAATACACAGTCTGATTTCTTACCTTGTTCAAAAACAATTTTCTTTCTTTCTGTCCTGGAGGGGGAATTATCAAAACAACTAGCTAACATGAGAAGAGATTTGAGCAAATTGTGCTAATATGCATGTGGAGATCAGCACTGCTGTCAGTATTAGGAACTTAAATATATGGGGACTGAACAGAGTTGTTCTCATAGTTGTCCACAAACTTAGTACAGGGAGCTCCCTCAAAGTCAGTTGATACTGCACAGGTAAAAGTGAAAAGCTGCTCCTTGAAATTATAAATGCAGTTGTTTAATGGCAGAGATTTTTTGATTTAAACTGAGTCAGTAACTTGTGAGAAAAACAGATTGCTGCCTTGGTGGTACTTTCAAGCATAAAGCTCTACTGCTTTGTGCTATCTACAGATAGCACAGTATCTGAGTAATGGGCACGAGAAACAGATATCACTGATGGCGTAATTATACATCTACTGTAGTTTCAGATTTATCAGCACATAAAGTACGTGAATAACTGCATATTCCACAGTTAGCACAATTACAAATATTGGATTTAATCTAAACATATTAACATAAATATTCAATATTTACTTTAATTTCAAGCATAAATGCTAGCAAGGATTTTCAAGATGTCGAAAACAGGTTCTTGGTGAAATGCATATTTCATAGCATGTGTCACCTGTCCGTTATTTTGTTGCCGAGTGGTATGTCAATTACAAAAGCTGGTAACGAACCACAAGTCACTCAATGAAGCATCAAATAACAGTAAATGAGAATTTTTTTTTTGCTGTCAATTCAAATTCAATCAAAAGCAGCTCACTTTATTACTTTGAGCAAAGTTATGAAACTGCATTTGCAATTTGTTCTCTTTCCTATGACCTTTTATGTTTTTTTTTTCATTTAAAATGTAAATTACTCTAAATGCAGCTTCCAGTTTCATGAGTATTTAACTGAAGACTACAATTCTAGCTACATCATACTTCTTTTTTTTTAATGCAAATGCTTAATATCTTCTGTGATTATGGCATCTATTTCAAGCTCTATTGTAGATCTTTCTGGTTTCTGCTATTTCTGCAACAAATACATTTTCCTCTCTCCAGTGTTTCTAATTACCCTTCTGGTAATCTTGTATTTCTTATACTTTCATCCTCTTCATTTCTGTACTTATTCTCAGTGTTGACCAATCTCACCTTCTGTATTTTGTCACTGTCAATGCAGATACTTACACACCTGCTCCTTGAAAAAGTTGTATTGACATATATCATTGCATGCTTAAAAATTGCCTGTGCTTAAAAAATATTAAGTTCTTCATCTATTATATCCCCCTGGCTCATGTATGTGTGACTTAAATGCATCACTTTTATATTGATACATGTGACATGTCTGTATGTGATGGGTATGACTGGACTTCCACTATATATTATACGAAAAAGCAGAATAAGTACCCAATGTTCCTACTGTTAATAATAGTTAAAACTGTTAATAGATCTATCAGATAAGAGTTGAATCTGTAGTAGTGAACAGTGAAAAGGAGTATACAGACTTGTGAGATTAGGTCAACTGTTTATGATAGTTAAGTCTTCATAAATTAATTGTTATGTAAAGAGGGTCTTCAATATATCTTCACTTCACCTTTGATGACTGTGGCTGCTGTGACTTGGAAATTAATGATTGATTTTGTTATTAAAAACACTTCAAGGAAATGTCATTTGAGTAGGTCATAGCAAGAACAAAACTGGTATATAACAACTTAATATCTTATGGTGTTATAATGTTTGATTTAGCATTCATTAAGAATCTATTTAAGCAGAGAGGAAATTTAATGCCTGTTTTAAAGCTTTGATGCAATTTACATTTGCTCTCTAAATGAAGTTTAAAGTGTTTAATGAAAATAATGTCAGTGATAGGAGTTGCACAGACAGAATGCTATGAAGAAGTAACTGGTCACACCATTTCACCACCTCTGAAGTTTAGAACGTGGGAAATGTAGGGCTGCATACTTCATGGTTTAAGCAGTTTCTGATTATGCTATAGTCTTGTGTCTACAATATGTTGTCGTGTTCTTTAACCCTCCTACTCACAAAACAGCAGTGTAATCTGCCGTGGAGGAGATGCTCTGATCTAACTCCCCACTCAAAGCAGTTCAGGCAGAGCAGGCTGGCTGTGGCTGCGGCTGTCACTGTGGCCAGTCAGTTCTGATCACCTCCATGGCTGGAGATCCCACAGCCTCTCCAGCAACCTGTTCCTACATTTGACTACTGTCATTGTGAAGAATATTTTCATTACATTTTTCCAGCATTTCCCACCCCTGAAACTTGGGTCTGTTTCCTCTTGTTCTTTTGCTGTGTTCGCCAAAAAGAGCCTGGTCAATCCATTTTCTCTATAGCCTAGTAGGCAAATAGTTGAAGACAGCAATAAGATTTCCCCTTCCTCTTTTCTAGCCTGAACAAACTCTTTCAGCCTCTTCATTATGTTGTGAACTCCAATGCCTTAACTGTTGTGGCCCCTCATTGTGCTTGGTTCATTATTTCTCTTGTACTGGGGAGTCCAAAACTGCACATTACTCCAGATGCAATCGGAGAAGTGTAGTAGTGAGGAATAATCACTTTCCTTGGCTTGCTGGCTACACTTTTACCAACACAGTTCACTATGCAGTTGGTTTTCTTCTCTGCAAGAGCTCAGTGCTGACTGAAGCTCAACTTATTTCCTTCCAAAATCACTGGGTTATCTTTCCCCAAGCATTTTCTAGTTTGTCAGCCCTTGGTACAGATCTGTCACAGGTACAAGACTGCATTCTGTTTATTTGCTGAACCTTGTGTGATTTCTCTCAGACCCTTTCTTTAGCCTGTTGAGACCCTCTGAATGTCTGTCCTCCAGCATATTGACTATGCCTTCCATTTTGAGGTCATTCATGAACTTGCTGATGAGGTATTCCACCTCATCATCTGGGCTGCTAATAGAGATGGTACAGGGCCAGCCATGAAGCCTTGAGGAAGGCTGCCTGTAACCAGTCACCTCTTGGACATTGTACTGCTGGACACTAATATTCGAGCCTGACTAGTCACTTTGCCAGCATTGCTGGAGTCCATATCTCTGTGACATCTACAAGGACACTACACTGTGGCAAAGGCCTTTCTAAAGTTGGGGTAAACAGCATCCTCTTCTCTTCCCTCATTCACAGAGCCTTTATGGGACATGAACCAACTCAGCCCTGCCCAGTTCTGAGCTGGTATGGATATCAAGATTAAGTGTGGATGAATGTATATGAACACACATTTAAATGAGCATATGATTTACTGTCACATCGGACATTTGGTCCTAGTCCCAAAATTGGATTCATCCAAATCCCATGCTGTGATATTTGTCTGCCATAGGAATGGCCTTTACATTAAGCAGAAGCAAACCACAGTCCAGACTTTAGGGTAGGATAAGAAGAGGAAATAGAGTGATTAGTCTGTATAGCTGTCATATTCTTGCATGCTAGGGATGGTCAAAGACACTATTGATGTGAATATTATAGTATTTGATGGGAAATGTTACAAGGCAGTATTACATGTAGCTCAAATGTAGTCCAGGACTACTCAGTTCTGTAGTAGCTCTCCTTACTACGGTGTTACTTGCTTACAGCAACGTTTTCCACAGACTCCCTCACGTCTTTCCACCCAACCTTTTAGAAATGACAATAAAGATATGGGTGAATCCTTGTAGTTGTCATTTTGAAAATAAATGCAACTTGCTCATTGTCTCCCCCTTTTTCAACTAGCAAGTGTCCCTTATGCTTTTTCTTCCTTTGAAAAATCACACATTCCCTGACAAAAAAAAATCCTTTGCTGGACCCAAGACTTACTCTTCCCCTCTCCACTGCACTAATTCTTATTGATGTCTCAGAGAGTAAACCATGCTTTAATATCCGGTCATAGTTTCATGACTTAGTTAAGTTCACTGTGCTTGTAACTTCTTATTTTAAAATCCTGGCATATAGCATTAGGAATGCATAGGCTTTAGTCTGTGAATCTCCACAGCTTTCACATAATAACAACAGCAAAAAAATATTCGTATATGGATAGCAGCCTCAAATCAGTAAAAAGCTAATTCACTATATGGCACTGGTGTTGGGGTGTGATTCCAATGAATGGCCATACTTTGGGGGAATTAAACAAGAAAAAATATTTTGTTTGCATAAGCCAAAATATGCTATGCATCACAATTGCCATATTCCTAGCATTAACAATGATAAAGTTGTCAATGCTTTTATTGCACTGAAAATTAGCATCTGATATTATTATTTGTGCAAAGCTTTTCTGAAAAACATATTAATGTTAATGGAAACACTTCCTATAACACTCTATACTATTTAGCCATTTTCTGCACTCCAACTGTTTACAGCATTTGAACTCTTTTGCTGATTTTTAATGCAGTAAGTAGCAATATTTATAGGTTCTGTGTCAATAATGTATTTATTTATTTATTTATTTATTTATTTATTTTTGCAGTTTCACCAGGTACATATTTTGTAGTTTTTCAGTCTATGTGGCTTTCGCTGGAGGTTTGTTAAAACCAAGCAAGGGTAAGATAAGAAGCTAGGGGACTTCTGCAACAGTGTCATGCTGAGCACCAGGACAGCCCTGTGAGCTCCCTTTCAAGCCAGGCTTGCTGCATGTTGAGGCAGTGAATCTGGGAGCATGGAGCTGAAGCCCAGGGGCAGAGTGCATGCATGCCTCATTTCCAAGCAGCTCAGCAGCAGCTCAGGAGGACGTAAGGCATGCTTTGACTGCCGCTCTGCCTGCTGAGAGGTTGTGGGGAGCATCATGTTCATTGCTGTCCTTGAGAGTCCCTGTGGATGGCCTTATACCAAAGGCTGGTAGCAGAAGCTCAAAATTGCTATGGCCTTGCAATTGTTCCTTGCAGACAGAGGAGATTCTCTTCTACCCCTAACACGTGATGTATAGAAAACAGAAGTGCTGTAATATTTTTTCAGGTACAGAGGTTCTTTTATATATATATATATATATATTCTTCAATAGATGAATATTAAGAAGAAAAGACTTTAGGTTTATTTTCAAGTATTTAAAAAATAAAGTATTTAAGAAGTTTTTTTTTTCATTAGTTTAAAAGCATTAAAGTATTTAAATAAAGGATTTAGCCAGTACATCTCAAGGGGTTGTATTGGCTAAACACTTTGTTTTAAACTAGCCCATTTTATGGAGAATTTTCTTTTAAGTTAATGAGGAAAACAACAGGAAGATCTGGATTCTACTGTTTTGCAAGCACTAATATTTAGAAGAACTATATCTGTGGTGTATTATTTATTAAATTATATTTTATAAAACCTGGGTGGGAACAAATCCAAATTGACTGCTTTGCCAATATTAATTCCCCACTCGTGCATCTCACAGTGTAGTCTCTTCCAGGGAGAGGTCCAGTTCCTCGGGGAAGTAAATAACTCAATGATTTACTGATAAAGCCACCCAGTATATATATCACCCATGTCTCATACATCACTGTCACAGGCAACAGATTGCCTTGCTAAGTGATTCTGTGTTTCTTTTTGGACTTTATTCTCTCGTAGTCAGTTCATCCTACAAAATCCATGTAATTTTGCCCACACTTCTGTGAATGTATTTAATTTTAAAATATACTTCTATAAACTTGAATGGGACGATTGTCCAATTTTATAGATGTCTTATCATTGAAAAAATGTTGATACCAGTCAGTAACTGGGCAGTTGATTCTCCTCATGGATTTTTGGATGGCTCTCTGAATCTTCTAGATTTTAAGTTTTGTGTTCTGATAAGAGATTTCCAAATTTAAGACATACTATTCTCATTGTAAGAATTAGGAACAAAGCAAGGGTAGTCTAAAGCTATATTTAAACTGCTTAATAAAAGAGGATCAGGGATTTCAAGCACATAAACTGCTCCATTTTTGAGACTATCCTATCCAAAAACTTGACGTGCTACCTAGAGATGCATGCCATCTTGTCAGTAGCTCTTGCAGCAAAAGTTCTGATCAAGTTCAAAGAGATTTCTAGATTATTTATAGTTCTGGACTGCTTCAAAGAAATGTTGCCCTAAATTTCAGGGGGATTATGGTTGCTGGTCTCAGCAACAAGGTTTGGATTCATAATTTGAAGGCATTTCATTTACCTACAGCAAGAACACCTGAATCAAAATCCAGGATCTGAGCCTACCTTCCTGGATGTCTGTCCTTTAAAAATAGCAGGGTTGAAGGGAGGGTGTTTTTTGCTGGATGGGATGCATTCAGTGATCTTCATTCCAGTGCAGTCAGGAATGGTATTTTGGCTGTATCCCACCTAACTCCAGGTGTTTGCTTAAAATGCCTGAACTGAGAGTACAGCCAGTGAGGAGATGAGCCCCCGCAGGAGGCAATTCAGATCATCTGGGCGCAGGCTGAGTCCTAGTTTATGGCTGTGGCATTCTGAGGCTCAGGAGCACTGGGATAAATCTCTTTTGAAGACTTGCATTGACCCTCATCTCCACTGGGAGCAGGAATGTTTGGGTTGCCTAAGTCAATTTGGATTTGCTTTTACCACCCCAAGGGACAGTGGCAATCCAGGAGGGGGCTGCAAAGGGCGGCTCGGGCCCTGTGTCTTTTCAATTAAACACTTCAAGCAGACTAAATAATATGTGTTGTGATTACCTCAGTTTGCCTCTCTTTAACCTCATGTAGCACTGCTTACAGCTCAAAGAGGAAAAGATTCCCTTTCATACCATAAGAGATGCTTTATGCTACCTTCCCCATTCATTGTGGAACCTCCCTAGCAAAACAAAACTTCCTGACAATTCTCCTCAGCTGCTGAAATCCTAGGGATACCCTCTTTATTTGCCACCATTTTTTTTTGTCACTTCTAGGTATCTTTATATGCAGAGGCATAAAATTAAGTGAAGGCTAGGAGACCAGGCTGAGTGTGACACCCTGCTTGTCCACCCCACTGTTTGCTAGCATGTTCCCTTGCTGTATTTTTGATTCCCTGGATAAGTTCTGCCCAGACACATCTGTTTGAAGGTGCTAGCTATATGCAATATGAGCTGGAGGCAGCTGGTGCCTTGTGACCTTGGTCCAGGGATTGGTGCTCAGACTTTTTTTCTTAGCAGAATAAACAATACATGCTTAGTTTTGGCCACTAAACATTACATATGCATGAAATTCAGGCTGTTTTTTCCCTGTAGACCTGATAAGCATGTTCAGAATGGAAACCCTTTATCCACACCTACATCTATGGTCTTTCTTTATTGGGTGATATTTAGAATGGAACTGGCCTCGCACATGCTGTGCTCGCTAAAAGCCACCTGTGGGGTTTGTTGGACCAGGCAGACGTTTAGTAGAGTAACATCACCATGAAGCTGAGGAAATGAGAACATTTGGTGGAGAAAATATTTGTCCTTAAGTTGGCTTTTAACTTGTTCATAACCCATGCTTGGTTTTATTACTTGTAAAACATTATCACTTAGAGAGCAGTGGTTGCCGCAGTGTGGTAGATGCTTTCTAAGTGTAGCCTGTGTTCTGAACATTGTTGCAGTTGTTTATTACACTATTTGGGACCTGTTTATGGTGCCCTTTCTTACAGAGGGTCATTTTCTCCACCAATGGTTTTACTGATGTCAGAGTGAAATAAGGTGCAAGTGAGAGCAAATAACACAGCAGCTTTTGGCTCTGGTCAGAAACTTTTGCTTTTACAGACCCTGCTGTCAGAAAACAGTGATTCTTCTAAATCAACAAAAATAAAAAAGGGAGCAAACCGTATCTGTTGCTTTGCTGAATATGCCACAGAGCAAGTAGAAAACCCTGAAGGGAAGCTTCCCTTTTGACTGATTGATAGATAAGGCAAGAGCTTTCAGTCTTCATTAAAAAAAAAAAAAAAAAGAAGAAAAAAAATGCAAAAAGCCCCAGACAGTTTCAGCTGAGTGGGTGAGTACAGCATGGTGTTAGATGTAAGCTGATACTGGAAATGGGTTTGGAAGGACAAACAGAAGGGCATATCTCTACAAATAGAAAGAGGGGCTAAACTTGGACTTTTTAAAATGATATTTTAAAAGAGAATCTAGAGATGTTTTAAAAATACATTTGTAATTTGAGTTCATGTAAAATCCATTTTTAAATCTCTCTGAAAATATATTGTATTCTAGATACATATCTTTCAGACAGGAATTCTGTTTGCAGCATATTTTTCTTTAAAGGGTTTTGCATTTCTGCATAAAAAGCTTATTAATTATTTGTAACTGCTTGTCATCATATTCTGATAATAGAGGCCTGGTTAAGGATAATAACTACCACATCACTATTTTGGGTCATATAGATAATATATATACATATCTACATATATACATACATGATTCCTGGTGCAATATTACCCAAAGCATCTCCTTTCTCCCTGTACACAGGACCAAAAGTGCAGGCACATCATTTATTGATAAGACAAAAAGAATGTAATGAAATTATCAATGTTCTTGAATTAATTATGAACATGATTAAGAAAGCTAAAATCTCAGGAGCCAGGATCTCATTACCCATTCAGTCTTAGGGATTGCTTTCATTCAGCAAGGCAAAAAGGCTTTGAGCAGTCCCACAATTGCCTTAGTCTCATTTATTTGTGGTAGTATTAAGGTTTATTTGTTTTCTGGTTTGCACTTTTTCTGAAATTATTTCTCTTAGTTTATTCATTTAACAAAATGTTCCTTCCTGTCACAGAAGAAAGTGCCTACAAGGCCTACATAGGTTCTTCAGTCTGCAAACCTCCCTTTGAGAACATTTCTTTCAACTCACATTGCTGGAGCTCCTAAATATCTTTCAAGGTAAGTCTGAGAATGTAGCCAAAAAAGTTCTTTCAGATTTATGTCTGCAGCTGTACTACAGTACTGTCTGATTCCCATTCAGCTCGGAGCCTTAATGACATCATTATTACGCTGTCTGAACCAGATTTAACTTGGAGCCTGCACGATATTGTTGCTTATCTTCCTTCCTATGTGGGAGATGCAGTATTACTTTGCTTAAAAAATAATAATTAGCTGCTGGTGGTGCAGAAATGGTTTAGATTCTGAACTTTCAGAAACTGGGGGAGACCGAAGCAGCATTGGATACATGCAAGCATGTCAATTTAAAAATTATTTTTAAGTCTAAGAAATGATAATCGGGCTATGCTTTTCTTGCACAGTTGTCTGACTGAGGTGTGTTGTGTGCAGCTGCCTTATTTACACAGTCATAGTGCACTGTATTACTTAATAATTTTGACTTTCTCTTTACAAGGCCCTTCTGAATTTCTTGTTATTGCAGGGTTTGCCCCCAAATCAATGTCTGAATGATAGGATGTAACGAATAAATTCTGGCAGTAGCCGTGTGGAAATAATGCATTGATGATTTTTAAATACAGAAATAAAATCTTGGTAGCTCGAAAAGCAGAAATCTAACAGACTGTAGGTTTTGTTTTTCTTTTGTTCTTCTATTAATGGAAGTTTGATATGTCTTTTATTATTGTTTCTAGTTTTTATTTTCAAATAGAGGAGAGGAGTCTGTAGCCCTATATTTGGTACAAGCTATTATCTACCAGAATAGACCAAGGGCAGCAAAGAACATATTTTAGATTAAAATAAGTGCTGTCTGTGACACACTAGAAAGATTGATTTTAGTTGTTTTCTCCATAATGCTTTGATATAGTATTTTACGGCCTTTCCTAATCTCAGTTAATAAATATAAACAAAATGCAAACCAATTAATTTGCTCAGAGCATGTACATCACCTAAATGGGACAATCAGACTGAAAAAACAATGATAATGCCTTACTCTCTCTTGGTAACCTTGAAATGTAGAATTACATTTGCAGCATGAAGAAAAAGCATGTACAAATACTACTGTTCATCTGTTCCTATAGTTCTGCAGACTTACAAATGACAGTGTGTTTAAAGAAATACATTTAGAGGAACTTTTGTTAAAACTGACATGTGAAAGTCATTCATACTACTGGCATATACATCCCATGGCAATTAGGAAACAATATTCCTGGGTTTCTTAAGATTCATGGATGTGAGTTCTTTAAATTTATGTCTAAATGAAAGATTTTTACACTCAATACAATTCTTTGCTGTCTGCTTCAAGATTTCATATTTTATTTAAAAAATGGCTATTTAAGATAATTTGACATACTCTTAAAAACTGTACTGCATTGCTCTGGGCCTGTTTTTAGCTTTCATTTTGACGGAAACTTTGCAAGTGTTAAAACCATATGTGATGTAAAACGCATAAATTCTATTATTGTATCAGAAGAAAAAAATTTTTTTTTTTTTGCATAAGAGTTTTTGAAAAGGTACCGAAGGTAAAGCTTTTTAAGTTCATCTCTTTCTGCAGAACTGGAAATATCTCTGCCTGTTTTAATATTTTGCTACCATAATAGCTTTAAAAAACAATAGTCTGTGGGTGCAAAAAATTGATCCTGTTACAGAGCAGTTTCCAGTTTTGTCAGAGAAGTTCAGTAGCATATTTTTAGGCACCGTCCCTCGCTTTAGCACTTGGATATTTTCTAATGCTCAAGCAAAATAGTTTGGAGGATCAAAATTATTATATAATAAGAAAGATGTAGCTACCAATAAAGGCAGAAGAAAATAAATAGATCGACAGCTGTATGGTATGAAACTAGAAAATAAACCTATTTCTTTAAACCATATTATCATAAGAAAATACACTGTTTTGTTTTATTAATGTTGCAATATATTTCTAATACAAAATTCATGCAGATTTGGTTATCTCAAAGAGTTCACGTTTGCATAAAGTAGTGTGAAAGCATTTAGTGAACTAAAATTAAGCAGCTTAATAGGAAATGTTTAAACCAAAGAATGAATAAGAGTGTAACCTTTTGCAGTTGTGGAGAATACTAAATTGCAGTAATTAACATAGTACAAACGTGTAAGAATTTTCATTTTGTTTGTGAACCTCTTTAACAGACACAAACAGAAATGCTGACTTATCTGGCTTGTGTTTACCATAGCCTAGATTTTTCTTGACTTCTGGCAGGGGAATGGATTTAGACCAAAGGTGGAAAAGTATGTGCATAGTTTGGGTCACTGGGGAAGGGTTGTGGAAGGATTACAAGGTCAGGCTCTAAATGAGCTCTGAGAAAATTGCTCTTTAGGAGGAGAAACAGTCTTCTTGTTCAGTAGAATCTGAATTTCTTTTTTTATTACTATTCTGGGGGACAGTCCAGCGATAAAAGAAGTGTCTCCAAAATAAGTCACTAGGGAATCCAAGGAGTTAGAAAGCCTCAAATTACGTATGCTGATTATATGTCACTTCGATCCCATTAACTTCTAAGACACAGTGGATGGATTGTAGCAATCAATTATTTAACTACTACTGACTTTGGAAAGAGCAGGATCAGGCCCAAAGTTATCATGAAGACAACCATTTAATACAAATGCTCGAGATGAAGTTACTAGTAAGAGGGTGTCTCTCATATATATTGTTTATGCACTCTTCTGACAGATCAAAATGCCTTTTTCATCTTGTGGGCCACTTATGCCTGGGATCCGATTGACATTTCATAGCTGTGTCAAACTGAGTGCAGTAAGTTTTTTTTTTTTTTTTTTAATCTTTCTAATCTTTCTAATTTTTCTAATCAAAAAGTAATGCTTAGAGACCTCTGTTACCTAATTACTTGCAAAATTAGCAAATAATCATTTAAATAAATTACATTTGCAATGTATTTAAACCATTTTTAATTTTCTTATTTTCCATTTCACATGAAAAAATGTAAATCACACTTTTCAATATATGTATACTTTTAATTTTGTGGAAATCTCTATTAATATAAAGTGAAAACACCTAGAAATTAAATAGCTGTGGCTTGCTGAACTGCTGACTGATGAGTTAATATTTTCATTTCACTTTTGGAAGTTCAAGAAAAGATACAATTCCATTTTCTGCCACAAAGAATCAAATTATCCTCATAAGTACATAACATCTGAAGATTAAATCAGTATTTGCAAAAATACAATTTAATATCCTTGAAAAGCGTTGTATCGTAAAGTAACAAGCTTCTAGTATAAGGAACATTTTTTGGCTTACAGCTTTTTAGTGTGTCCTCCTCCCTTCTGCTGCTGCTGCCGCTGCTCAGATTAGATGTGCATCACATCTAGTAGCACAGAAAGAGTTTGCGTTACTTTCAGAACAAATTATTTTGCTAGGAGGTCAGCTTTGTTCTGAACGGGTTAAACAGAACTACCTGCTTTAGATTGATTTAAATCAGTAATGGATCTGCTCATAAAGCTGCTGTTACTAGATATTACACTGCTATCTTAGTCCTTTGATAGCTCCGATAAGAAGTGCTTACCACAGAGGATGCTCCTAAAGGACAGATATTGTTTCCTGTACCTCAGGGAGTAAAATGCCATACTGCTGGATCAGGAACTTTTACTAACAGCAAGTAAATTCAGGCCTTATCAAGTTACAGCACAAACTGCACTCATGTTTTATTATTCTCATTAGAGATTTAAGGACTAATTCCAGTTGTTAGCGCTTAGCAGTTTAATGTTTTCCATAGATAAGAATTAAGATTCTTCTGGGGGATTTTTTATTTGCTAAAGCTTGCAAAATATAATGTGGTAATGCACTTACTTTGATGTAATACAACTGGATTTCCTAAATGTTTTTAAGGGATAGGGTTTTAAAAATTTAAATCTAATAACTAAATTTTTCAACTCTAAAATAGTCATTTTCAATCAAATAGGGTTTTAAGAGCTAAAAAAGGCAGATTTTGCCTTGAAAAAAAATATGATACCAATATTGTTAGTACTTGAGCTTTTCTATGCATTAGTTATGCTTTCAAGTAGATGCAGATCAACAAAGGTAAGTTAAGAATTTCAGCATGCACAAAATTATTAATTGAATAAACTTCTTACAAACCCACCTTCAAGAGCAATGATGCTGATATATTTTTGAGTCAGAAAAAGACAAAATATGGGTTAACAGTGTTCTTACTGAAGTGACATACTTTAAAGGATAGTAGATCTTAAACTTTCCATACATTAATTTCTTAAGAGATTCATAAAGGCATGAAATTGACTGATGTAAAACAAATAGTGATATACTTGCATTAGGCCCATGAAGGTAATGATGTCAAAGAAACGAATCTGTGTTTTTGCATGATAAGGTGGCTTAAAACTGAAGCTGGGTCTTCATTAACTCTCTGCTTCCTAAGTATAATTTGGCTTGAAAAAATAGGGTTTGGGATCTTGTAGGTGGGTCGCAGAGCTGTTGCAGTGCCACTAACCCCAGCCATAGTTATGCCAAACACTTTTACTTCCAGAACTCTGATGTATCCAGTTATCTTCTGGAAATTAGGTTTTGGCTGTCCCACAACTTTTTGGTTTTCATGTCTCCAAGTCATTCTTCCAGATCACAGACACCATAGATATAACAGGCTTAGTAAGAATGACCTTGCATCATAAAAAGTTCAGTTTGGGTAATTAAGTCTATTTATCTAAATAATTGATTATATTTACTATAATCCACCTGGATGCAATAATCTTAATTTCCATTCCTCGTGTTATCAAATGTTGGTGTGTGTTGCTGCAGTTGTTGTTCTCTGCAGCAGATATGGACACATTTCTGTTTGATTCCTCTTTATATTTTTTCTCTAACTCATTGGATACATCCTATTTGAAACGCTTTCCTTGGTAATATTATCTCATAAAGGCAGGTCCTGTAAGAGCGTCACAGTTAATCAATAATAATTGTTGTTAGTAATGATTATTGATTAGCTATGACATTGCATTTGGAAGACATTTTTTATGGAGTAGCAATACCAGGAATAATAAGAGAAGTCCCATTGACTCAGAGTAGTAAAAGGCACGCTAATTATTTTTGGAAGAGCTATTGCTTCTGGAAAAGCATTTAAATAGGCGTATCTGAGTAGTGCTTTTAAGTTGGGATATACAATATCTAGTCTCTTAGACAGTTTACTTTTTTAAGAGGTGAGGCTTGCTATTGGCACACTTCACTTTAATCTGAGATTGTTTTTCCCTGGCATTTTCGCTTTGAAGTTTAAGGTCATACTTCTTGTGGTTACATTACTAGGTGTAATCCTCTCCTATATAAAAAATTAATTTATTATGAGGAACTCCCACCAGATATCTTGGAAAACTTACGTATAGCTGTTCTGTGTCCAAAATGCTGTTCAGTAGATTTTCCAAAGCACCCAGGTAACAGCTGGCGCAGGCCATGTGCCAGCCTTGACAGCCCATATGCTCTCTTTAGTGCTGTAATTATCTCAACACAAAACTCTGATAACCCAGTCTACAGGGTCCAGTTTCACTAGGTTAAATTGACTCAGTGGCTTTGTTAGTAAGTTCCTTTGGCACAGTAAGAACTTCATCAAGACTTAAGTATTGTGGCAGGCTTGGAAAACCAATATGACTGCTAGTTTCAAGACAGGTGTCTTATTAACCCTAGGAGATTGTAGGTTTCAGTTCATTATAGTGGCACCCAACAGCACTACTACAGTTAAAGGTCTGTCATTTTTTCCATTATACACTCTCCTTTTCCAGAAGACTTTCTAATTCCTTTGGTTTAGTCTGCTTTGGGCTGTACTTTGGCATGTGACTCCTCAGCCTGGAGGCATTTTTCTTCTCTTTCAACAAAATTTGAGCAAAATTGCCTTAGCTCTTTTTTTTTTTTTAATTAGGATTAGAGGAAAATAGCACTTCACATAGTTTTTATACTAGTTTTTATACTATTTTCAGCTTGAAAAAGTTATTAATATTTTTCTTTATAAATTAAATACTTCTAGTGTCATGACTTTATGTAAGTTTCTTAGGTCAAAAAGAACATGAGGAGAACAGTAGTAGAAAAGTAGTGGGAGCCCCACTATTCCACATTATGAGTGCTGGTAGGAAAAGTGAGTGAAGGTCCATGCCTCAACTTTTTTTTAAACAAGTCTGAATGGACCAGAAGAACGTATGTTCAGTTGCCTGGGTTTATCCAAATATTCTTTTGATACCTTTGCAATGCCTGAGCCAAAGTACAGTGAAGAGAAAACACAAGTCATGTCTCACTTGTGTGCTACTGGCATGGATTCAGTTCATTGTAGACAGGTATTGACATCGCACCTGGATGCTTGGATGATCCCCTTGCACATGGGCATCATCCCAAGCCAAAAGGAGTAGTGAAATCTTTCCTTCATGCTTTTGGTCAGTCACTTGGTGCACTTGCGTTAACTAGGGGTGGTTTCTGTGGTTCAGTCTGATGGCGAGTGAGCTGAAGAAAGCTAAACTAATGTCATTGTAGCATAAGGCTAGGCCAAAAGCTGCCTGCCTTGTGGGTTCAGAGCCCTTATTGATTCTTCTAGGAGTCTTTAAACGGGTGGAGTAAATTATGGCTTGTGACTTGGTGGATGATAGCTGTCTGGAGCCCTCTGCTTGGCAAGCTGACCTTTTCCATTAGTGCAGGATGTACAGGACAGCTTGTAAAGCTCTGCAGATTGTTTGCTACCAGGTGCTGAAAGGAGGTGCTTGTTGTTTTTGTTGCCATAGGATGTCTTCACTTTAAAACCACAACCATTCTAGCATACAGGGAAAAGACTGTCTTGCACTTTGGAAGTGAATGTGACTCCAGCTTCACCGTGCTGGAAGAGAAAAACAAGGGCTGTTGTTATTGAGCCGTCTTCCACAGGTAGTTCTACAACTAAAGTCATCATTTATGTGTTGTCAGGAGTACTCACCAAATTTATTGACTTGCACATTATTCTTTGCAAATAAGTTCTAGCTGCTCTCTTCATATTATAATTAAAACAGCAAGGACTTTAATCATTTATGAAATTTTAAACTACATACTGAATATAAATGTATCATTCAATGTGATAGAATGAATTAAATTCATCATTGTCAAATAAATGTATGAAAGATGAAATATCTCTCATCCCACATCATTATCGAATAAAATGTCTGTTTTCCAAGTACTGTAGCATAGCATGTGGCTTGTGTTATCTTCAGGACATTTCCAGCAAATTAGACTTTCAAAACACCTTTAAAAAGTACATTTTTTTTCAAGGATAGTGTTTTTAATAACAGCTAGCTTAGACCTAAACATTATATTGCAATCTGACTGTAGGATGAAGCACTTGCTCCTTATTAGTACTGGGAGGGGTGTCGACCAACTTCCAGGTTGGTTATACCTTTTCTGTCATTATCTAATGATGAGGCCTTTGACAGTTCCGTGCCTTTTAAGCATGGAAGAGATGGGCAGATCTTTCCCTCTCAGTCTGCTGCCCCACTGAAACCATGTCCCAGTACAGAAAGGGTGAAACTGTTGCAGGTACAAGATGTGTCTCACTTGAGAGGGGCTACAGGGGCAGTGGTGGAAAAGAGGTCTTGGCACAGCTGTTCTCATGTGGTCACACTGCTGTGACACTGGGCAAAAAATCCATTTCTGTGGGAAGCCTCCTTTGCTTCTGTTGATTTCTTGTGGCTGTGGGTTTTGGAGGTGAGTCGAGAGATCATTCCATGAGATTATGCTTTCTTCAGGAAGAATCAACCTGGAGAATAAAATATAGGAAAAAATCTCACAAATTTCTTTTCCTTGTGTCTGTTTTACCTTATAGAGCTGGCCCTGCAAAACAAAACAAAACAAAACAAAAAAACTCGTCCAGCTTCTATCTGCCCTTCCACATTTGCTGTTCTGTGTCTTCACAAAAACAGCCTAAGACCAAACACAGGAAAACTCTGGCTAAAGACTACTGATATCTATTCTTTCTGTAACTCTCATCCTTTCCTGGGTCATTTTCTTTCTCAACACCTTATATCCATCATTTTTTCCTAGAGACAATTTTTAGTTCTGCATATGACTCCCATGAACACCAGTGAGTGCTGCCTGTCTTCTCTGTTTTCCCAGTGACTCAAGCAAATTGTCTTGTCACTACTAATAGACAAGTGGTGAATTTCATTCTTGCAAACTACAGCAGCAGTTTTGGAGTCTTGTGCTCAAAAAGCGTACAAAATACGATATCGGAGAGCACTTCCCTACACCAGCATCCTTCAATGTATGGGCAGTTCTTTTGGCTAGATGGAGCGTGACGGAGTCATTTTTTTCAGTCAATTACTTACAGATTAAAGCTTTTGCATGCTGGGCACCTATCTTTATAGAGGAGCTCATACTATATAGATCACTGAACAATCATCAGATGGTGTGTTTTGGACTCCTGCTTGAAACCCTACAGATGCCAAAATGAGGGGGCTGGATCCAACCTCCAATTGTTACTGATGTAGACTGTATTCAAATCACTGACCTACAATTTATTCTGGGTTGGCAAATACTTAAATTAATGAAGCAATCACTGTCCTGAATAACACCAACAGTATATTCTGCATTCATAGTTAATATGCCAGTGGAAAGGAATTAAGAAAATAGAATACATTTAATGCTACTCATTTGTGCTCAACACATCGCCTTCCTTTTTCACATCTAGCGTAAATTAGATGCATTTCACTGTATGTATTATTTGTGTAGCATTTGGCCATATATCAGGATGAAATATAGTTCTCTAATTAGCTTCTTCCAAGTACTTACAGTTACCCCAGGCTGGTGATCACCCATATTAAAGCAAATGTGGCCCTGGCGATTGTTTGTACATGCAATTGAACAGCCATGGTAAAAATCTTTTCTAAAGCTTTCCTGTGGCTCACAACCACAGTATAAGCTGTAATTGTCTGAGACAGTTCACAGGGATCAGGCAGTTTGCTTGTTATGGTGCAGCATGTATCATGAAAGAAGACGTTTGAGGTTTAATGATATCTTTCTAATAGCTTTATGATAAAGTTCCTTTATACTGAAGGATTTTATTAGGTTGGAAACATAATTTTCATGAAGTCTCAAAATAAAAAAGCGTAGAAGTAAAGTACATTTGCTAAAACCCTTCGATTCTTTTTCTCTTGTTTCCCAGTATTGTTTCAAAGACTAGAAGGTGATGTTGTATTCCTTGGTGTGCTTTTTAAAGTCAGGAGTGGCAATATTTAGCACATGCTTGGGCAGCCGTGTTTGAAATCCATGGTTCCTCTCTCTGGTGTTCTGATGTGCCTTTAGGGGATGCTTGCCTGTTTGTAGTTTGTTTTCTTTTGTTTAAGGTTTCAGCTACTGCATTGACTAATGATTATATAGCAGTAAACTCTCATCCCTGCTAAATTCAGAGGTAATGCCTCAAAAGCATTTTTCCCCTGTGTGACATAAAACAATAAAAGAACTAGACAATCCCCTTTTGAAGAAGAATAATCCTTTTGTTTAAAGAAGAAAAAAAAAAGGCAAAAAAAAAGCAAGCATCTTCTTGATGCCAAAGGGTGTAGAATTCAAATCAAAGATTAAGCTAATTGATAAAAATAAAACAAATGTCTCACAGTATAATCTTCTTTAGGCACAGTTAAGTTTTTTTTTGCATTATCAAGTATTAATCATATGCTATTTTAGTATTAGATTGTGCTTAGTTTTGAACTGTGAAATACCTATTTTATACACAAATAATACGGGACATGCTGAATCTGAATTTCATCTCAAAACTCTACAGTAAATTTCTTTCTCTTTTGAGGTAATGTCACCTCAGCACAGAATTGACAGGATCTCAGAAATCAGAGATGGGCATTAACTCATTGCTGATATAATTTACTGATATACATTTCCTATTATTAGTATCATAAATAAGAAATATATATTTATATGTATTATATATAATATAATATAATACTATATATATATATATTCTTCCTTTCCTTGCCTTTCCTTGCCTTTCCTTGCCTTGCCTTGCCTTGCCTTGCCTTGCCTCGCCTTCGCCTCGCCTCGCCTCGCCTCGCCTCGCCTGCCTCGCCTCGCCTCGCCTCGCCTCGCCCCCTCCCCTCCCCTCCCCTCCCCTCCCCTCCCCTCCCCTCCCCTCCCCTCCCCTCCCCTCCCCTCCCCTCCCCTCCCCTCTCCTCTCCTCTCCTCTCCTCTCCTCTCCTCTCCTCTCCTCTCCTCTCCTCCTCTCCTCTCCTCTCCTCTCCTCTCCTCTCCTCTCCTCTCCTCTCCTCTCCTCTCCTCTCCTCTCCTCTCGTCTTTCTCTTTCTTTTTTTTTGTCTTTCTTTCTGTCTGTCTTTGTCTGTCTTTGTCTTTCTGTCTGTCTGTCTGTCTGTCTTTCCGTCTTTCCGTTTTTCAGTCTTTCTTTTTGTCTGTCTTTCTGTATTTATGTCTTTTTTTTTTTTCTTTCTTTCTTTTGCTTGCTCTTCTGGGCTTGCAGTCAATCATTAGCATAAAAGTGATGGGGCAATTAGCTCCTGATGCAAATGCTATTGCTGACGTGTCTAAATAAATACAGAGTAATTACAGACTAGCTATCCAGAACTGCAGTTTGTCACACTTTTTTTATTCAACTTGACTTGCAGAAGTGGCGTCACTGCTGCTGTACTAAACGTGCGCCATAATAAAAACCAGACTGATGCTGTTTGCAGAATGGGGCCTTAACTCTAGTCTGCCTTTTTGCTATTGTGTCTGGAGTTGACAATGAACACAAATAGAATGTCTGGGTTGAGTCCTGTGAAAATTTGAGCCATCACGTGAGTCTAAGTGAACATACAGACCAGAAACCAGTCAGAATTGGGCACCAAAAGCAGATGTTCCCAGTCTGAGCATCAAGCTCAGAGAAACAAAATGAACTATTTCAGACCCAGGTGCAAAATTATGACACTGCTATGGGCAAGAGCAATGTGTACAGCCTGAAACTTCCCTTGACCATTTTCAGCATATAAACTCTGCTCTCAATGGGAGCACCTGTGTCAGGACCAATGAGGAAAACAGATGTGTATTGCAAACACCTACTGGTGTTTGTTGCTCACTAGGAGCATCACCCAAATTGACACAAACATGCAAAAATGCCTGACCATAAAGTTACGTAAGAACAATTGCCTTTTGTCCATTAGCCTAATGGTTTGTGGGGAGACTGAAGTCTATAAAAATATTTATATTCATAAAAATTAAGCATCCAAGCCACCACTACATTTTCTCTGCAATGAGTTTTTAACATTTTGGAGGTTAGTCCTTTTGCAAAACCACTCACTCCACAAAGGTATAAAATATAGCTCTTAATGGAGATGGTACATTTACTCAAGTGCATTAGACAGTTCTTCCTTCTCCTTCTCTTCCTGTTTGATTGGCAGCCAGAGATCCTAGATGTAACGCTATAGGAGATATTGTTTATAGCCGAAGCAGCAGGATCTGGCACCAGAGAAGACTCCACAGGCACTTGTGTTGATGGTGGCTTTGCAGTTGCCTCTGGGTCTTTCATGTGGCTGGGCTGATGAAAGCTATCTGGGCAGTTATATGCTCTTGGAAACCATTTCTTTTTCCATTGACATTTTAAATGCTTGTGGTGATTAACTGTTTGTATGCAGAGAATTTTAAATCCTGCACCACAGTAACTCTGCAGAGGCTGCTGGCACATAGTATGCATCTATATTTCTCTTTTCTGCCTAAAACTCCTTTCATATGTTAGTGCAAACATTTGTTTAACTATATTTTTGCATATTTGCAGTGCTGCAGCTCACAGGAAGGAAATCTGAGGCTCTAGATACAACATGATGTGAGCTATTAGTCATGGTTTTAGATCCCCACCCCGAATTAGCTTGGGGGTTCCATTCTGCACATCTCAAGATGAAAAAAAAAAATAGGACAACAAGCAGCACAGTAAAGCCATGGGTAGGCCGTGGTCTTTTTTTTTTTTTTTTTTTGTCTCATCTGCTCATTTCTTGCTTCAAACACAGCTCAGTGAGGGGAAAAAAGTTAAAAAATGTTCTTGTTGGTTTAGTTCCCACAGGGATTTTATATTGGATAGACCATCCAAATGCCTGGTGCACACTACTGCTTAGTGTTTTCGGAGATTGTCTGCAGGTTCAGGCACATATATTGTCTTAGTAAAAAACCACAAGGGTTACACACTTTTGGAAAAAAACAAAATAAAACAAAACAAACAAAAAAACCACAGAGCTTTTCTTGCTCTTCAAAGTATCAGGAGTTCCAGCCTGTGTTGTACTCAATGAATGTATTTCTCTGCTTAAATGTTAACATAGGCATAAATCTGTGTAGGATTGAAGAATATATCCATTCAATAAACTTGTCATCCAGTAAAGCAACCTCATGGAAAACAAATGTTTTGCTCTTCATGAAACAAAAACTTTTTTTTCTTTGTAATTGTATTTTAAAATGTGAAATAAGTAGTTTGCATATTCCAGGATATATTACATATTCAAGAGTCTGTAGAGATTTTCTTACACAAATACTTTTTATTTTGAAAGTATGCTATTTTACATTTTACCATTAATTTATTTAACAGTAAAATTAAATCATGATTAATATTATTATTTCCTATTGATTTATGCTGTTTTTTACAATTGAATAATGTTGTAATAAAAAGTAAAATACATGACCTTCAAAATACACAAATCTAACCAGTGAAAATACAAGATTTACTCTTCACTAAGTCTTTGAACAATCTCAATGCGAATATTATGTTTGTGTCATTGAAACTGAAATCAAGCATGGTACACAGAGTATGGTTTCACCAGAAGCATGCTGTAGATTAAATCATATCAAAAGGATCCATAAAATGGACTCTGTGCTCTTCAGTGATGCTGAGCATGCACCCCTATGCATTTAAAGTGGATAGGCCAGAAAAAGTTCAGAAAAAAAAGTTAAGTTCCTCTTACAAAACTCAGAATAAAAATAGGTAAAATAAAAAGGAGAGGGGAGTTCCATGCACTTGTTCAAAACTTCTTCCATTAAAATCACCATAGGGTGTTCAAGACAAATGTTTCACTGTATGTTGCAGGCTTGCATTGGCTCTGAAAAATCCTGGAAAAAATCCTGGTTTGCTGTATGTGGTAGATAGTTTATGGCAAGCATCCTGAATTCTTCCTGTGGACCTGCTGCTATCCGTCCATTTCACTGGAAACCAAGGCTGCTTCATCTCCGCTACAAGTGATGTAACGGAAAGAAAGGGAGGGTGAAACATTGGCAGGCAAACACATTGAAAAAAGCACCGGAAAAACACATAGAATTATGTCATTATTTCTCCATACAGAATTGCACTTTGCAGGTCTCTCTGAGCCTTTGTATGAGCAGGTTTAAATGTAGTTAAGATGCATGCTACATACTGATCTACGAAGGACCAGAGCTATGCAGGGCACAAATTTATTTTTACAAAAATGTAGTAGTCATTTAACTTATTGGCATTCTCTTACTCTTATTTGTTTCAGAAAGTACTTACCTTCAAACTGAGCAGCTTCTCCACTTTGTAAGCATTATAAAGACATTTAACTGCAACAAACCAAGTCATTTTTTTTAGTTAGGTTTTACTAGGACCCTTTTGCAAAGTCCATGGAATCTGTAAAATTTTAGTATGTTGGATCAAGCTTCTAGTGTAACTTTAAACAGAGTTCCAGCTAGCTTCAGTGGGAATTCTGCCTGAGAAAAGACTTGGGCTGAGGTCTAATTACTTACTAAAATTCAGTCAAAACCTTGTAAATTATCATGATACTAAAATATCAGCAATATGACTCCAATGAAAGAGCTATAGGAGAGAATATGTTTGCTGAAAAAATGTTGAATGCATTGAACCATTCCATAGAAGTCCGTTGTTTCCAGTGATGTTTTGTTCTGAAAAACAGCAGAACTATTTAATAATAAATAATAATAATAATAATAATAATAATAATAATAATATTGGGAAAGTCCATTTAGGCTTTATTTGAAAGACATTCTTTACCTTTTTGTTTGTATACTAATGTAATATTTGTTTCAAAAGAAGCTATATTTTATATTTTTCTGTTAATTTCCACTGAATTTTATTTTCTTTATGTTTTAATATTTCATTTTGCTCTTCAGATCATTCTTAAGTAGCATAAAATATATAAAAAATGCTTTTCAAAAGATAAGCTCTCAAAACTACAATTTCCAATCTCTTTCACAGTGGAAATTCCTGGAAAAATCAAAGCTTAACCTTCCCTTCTGGTTTGAAACTTTCTTTTTAAACTGCCAAATTTAACTTTAGTTTAGTTTAATGTAAGTTTAAACTGTTGATTTTAAAGTTCGGATGTTCAATCCCGTATATTTTTATTGGAGATATGGCGTCAATCCATCTACTTAACATAATCTAACATAGAAGATCAGAGACCCAAAGAGGCTAAGACTTTCTTCTTCTGTGTGTTTCTTAAGCTGTTTGAGACATAATAAATAGCTCTTCTTACTTTTATTCTCATTTGACTTTGCCTTTACTTTTCCTTTGGTGGTAACAGAGTCTAACTCCAAGTAAAATTACACTGTCCATGCAAACTACAACCTCCTGATTTTAAGTGGAACCTTTTGTACTGCAGAAATTAAGCTGAATTTTATTTTCAGTACTGCTGAATATTTTATTGGCATCACTCCGCTTAAAGATGATGGGTGTCTGAAAACTTTTGTACATTTTTTGCCGGTTTCTACTGAATTATCTTCCAGAATATTTCCTTGGACTGCAAATTATTCTGGGAATGGATTTTCATGTTTCATTTGAAGTTCTGTGTTCTTTCCATCAAATGCAGTGGTACTAAAATTCAGCCATATTTTTTATTCTGTCTCCAAGAAGACAGTAACCTTCGTGAGGTTTGGATACAGACAGGATAGAGATGTATCTAAGGGAGGCTGTAATGGAGCTTTTATGCTTTTATATATGTTTTGTTTTGTTTTGTTTAAAAAAAAAAAACTTTAAATTTTACTGTCAGATTGTGCTTCTGTGTAAATCAGTGGATTACGATCAAAGCTTGCATGTAGTCTTAGTTTAAGTGCTTTCTGTTGTCATGGAAACTAAGACTGTATACAAAATGCACAATAGGCACTGTGCGAGTAATTCCTGGTATACATGGAAATGAGAACTCTTTTTAGTCAAAAAAGGTCCTATATAATAAGCATAGATAGGTAATAACTTTTTCTTTCTTCCTTCCTTCCTTCCCTCCTTCCTTCCTTCCTTCCTTCCTTCCTTCCTTCCTTCCTTCCTTCCTTCCTTCCTTCCTTCCTTCCTCTCTCTCTCTCTTCCTTCCTTCCTTCCTTCCTTCCTTTCTTTCTTTCTCTTTCTTTCTTTCTTTTTCTTTCTTTCTTTCTTTCTTTCTTTCTTTCTTTCTTTCTTTCTTTCTTTCTTTCTTTCTTTCTTTCTTTCTTTCTTTCTTTCTTTCTTTCTTTCTTTCTTTCTTTCTTTCTTTTTCTTTCTTTCTTTCTTTCTTTTTCTTTCTTTCTTTCTTTCTTTCTTTCTTTCTTTCTTTCTTTCTTTCTTTCTTTCTTTCTTTCTTTCTTTCTTTCTTTCTTTCTTTCTTTCTTTCTTTCTCCCTTTTTTCATTTATCTTTCTCTCTTCTTACTATTCTTAGTGGAAATACATTATTTCCAAAGGCACACTCTCCCATAAAATATTAGGCTTGCATTTTTTTCCTACTGACTTCCTTACAAGATTAGAGTTATTCACTTGCTTATTTCTCTGTGAAGTTTTGAAGAAGTTATTCAGCTGTGGTTCCGTTCAATTCTCCTGATCTTCAAAATGAAGGGAATAACATCAGAAAACATAAGACACTTCAAAATCATAAAAAGAAAAGAAACTCAAACCCCAGAACATCACTGACAGGTCAAATATCATTACAGCTGATATGGTTTAACATGTTACCGTTGGTCTGATGTTAAATAGGCTGGCATTATAGACCAGTTATTTCAAAGCAGACTGATTGTGATATACATGCAAGGCACTGTCCAGGTCTACTTTTGTAAGTTATTAGTCAGGTCTAGTGAGCCATTTCATTGCAGAGTTATAAAGAGCATTTCTTATCATGATTTCATTTATAGTTGAAGAAGAGGATAATCACAAGCTTAATTTTAGAACCTACAATAAGCAGTCTCAGTGCAGACGTTTTTCTTTTCACTGGTGTAATATTGCTCATTAGAGCTGCCGAATTGGGTAGATCTTTTTACAGTTGTGAGTGTTCTGGTCATGAGTAGTGACTGATTGTAAACAGCTGATCATAAAGAGAATGGAAAGCAAAGCAATGTGAAGTTGTTGTATACTGATTTCAAATGTCCATGAAGCATTGCATTAAAAAACAGGGTGAGCTGACTGGATCTAAATATGTGGGTCTGAAATCATTTGTCTTATCTCTAAATTGTGGTTTGGATGTTTACATAATGAAATCTATGGCTGACCTAAAAAAACGTTGAAGGTATTATTGTACATTCACCCTTTGTTCAGAACACTGAAACCTAATTTAGAAAAGTGTGTTGCTATCCTAGTTGAAGTTAATTAATCTGTATCATAGTCTGAGATGTTCCCGTCTAGATAACACTGAACATAGGAATGCAATTCTTTAAAATAAACTTTCTAACTGCATTGTGCTTATTGTTCTAAAATGCCCCTGGGAGTACCAGTCAGCCGACAGTTCTGTCCCCAGAGCTGTAGTATTTTCTCCATCCCACTGTCTTTCCTTTCAGAGTTGCTTCTGACATTATGTCACTTTTATTGGACTTGCTGCATTCAAAGCAGAGTGAGTTTGGAAAAAAAAACAATTGTCAATGAGGAGAAACAACATTTTCAGGGAAAAATTAACCTCAGGCTGACCTGTCTGGAGGTGCCTTTGGAAGTGGATGCATCTTTCCCTGATGACTATAAAGTACAGTACACAACTAGTTCAGACTGAAGTGTTTAACTTGTAGACATGTAAACCCACCTGAAAAGTTCATCACAAATAGTTCTGCTCCAAGTGGGATGCCCACAACTAGCTAAATCTGCGTGTGTATATATATATATATTTAGTGGCATACTTTTCATCCTGTAGTGTTTATACATGCTGTCTTTTAGACTACAGCAGCTCTAGGGACAAAACACCTAAATGCCACTACATTTATGCTAGTAAACTCCATGGGCGAGGGACAATTCTCTGGCCCTTTGGACAAGTGGCATGGCACAATTAATTCACCTCAAACAGAGTGGCCTGATCCACAGCAGATAAAGAGAGTAGTCTTTGGCCATTGCCATTCCCTGAAATGTGCCCAGGCGACACACTGGTGGGCCCAGGCCATGGCCATGACTCAAAATGCAACAACAGATGTACACTATGGAGAATCATGGACCGGTGCTTGAGTCCATGACCCAGACACTTGTAATTTCATGTTGTATAGGCTCTGTTGCTTCCTAGATAGATTCCGTTGTATATAGGCTATGATGTTTTTCCAATAACTTGAAATTTCCTGAAATTTTGAAGGTCAACATTTCACATGAAATAGGTCATTTCTTTCCTATTCTCCAGTTGCCAACAGAGGAGTTGAAGGTCCCCAGGTGCTGATGCTGTAAAGAAGCTTGATTTCTTAGCTGAGAACAGGAATGATTGCCTTTCCTTAAGTTTTATCTTTAGGTAAATTACCACCTTCTGAAGCTCTCTGTGGTTCTTCAAATACAGTTTTAGGGTGGTTGATATGACCCTTTCTGAAAGGAAGAAAATGCTTTGATTGTCAGTCACCTGAAAGGTCTTACTTCACTTTCTTCTGTTTAATATCATGGTGTCTTGGCTCTTGAGCCTGTGTGAAATGGCCCATCTGTACATCTGTACTGGCGTTCACTGAATAACTATGCACTGATATCCCTCTTTTATCTTTCCTTCAATTTAATGTGTCTTTCTGTTCATGCAAATACTGCTTTTCTGTAACCAGAACTCTTGTTTTGCTCAGCTCATTTCCAGTTTCTAATTTCTGTCCTTCTCTTTGCCCCTCAACATCTCATGGGTACTATTTTCACCCTGCCCTAAATATCTCTCTAATGATTCTCCATCTGATATAACGTAGCCTTACTTCTTCTGATTTTCTTCTTCTGATGCAGCAAGATTTTGCTTTGGCTGATTTTATTCTAGGGTTATGGAGTAGAAGGTTCTTTACAGCTATCTCTATTCTTATCCTAAATTTACAGGGCTTTTGATGCTATTGAATATTTAATATTTTCTAAAGTCCACATTGGAAGTGTTGAAAAAAAGGTTAAAATATGTTAATAAACCTGGGAAAAGTACAGAGAAAAGCTGTACTAAAATGCTATTCATATATCATTAAACATTCTTCAACAGAAAGTAGGTATAAATGGAGATAGATGCATAAAATTGATTGTCAGTTTTATGCCTAAATATTCTGATTGAACCTCCTGCTTTATCCCAGTTTAAAAGTATGCTATAGGTTTTATTAGAGAGTGTAGAAAAGATTGCAGATTGTTTTTTGAAAGCCATGTTTTATTAGACTAAATGATTTATCCCTAAGTGAATAGGATTATGTTCTTCCATGGGAAGAAAATCAAATTCTTTTACTTTATACTGGTGATGCAGGTGGTGACTTCATATACCAGTATTTATGTAATTAATAGTTTTACACATTTAAGCCAGCACTTTCTATCTTTGATGAAACCATTTTTAAATCTGTTTCTTTCCATTTTCAGTTAGGCACAGTTTTCTGAAAAACTGTCAGTTTCTGTGGTCTGTATGACTGATTAAAGGACCTTCCTAAATATAATTTAAGGCATTAATGATAAATGAGTACTATTTCTATCTGGTCTTTCACAAGTTTGAGTTATTTCAAGCAATTAAGGTACCTAAAACTCTACCTGGCTTTTCCTAGGACCAAGTTATTTAGAGAAGGGGCTCTAAATCAAGTGAGTTTTGGAATAGTTCTTACATTGCACATACTCTAATGGTCTTTCTTAAGCTTTTCTTACTAATTTCTCTCTGAAAGACAGAATCTGTCTCAGAACATTTCAATATGAATACACAGCTATCAAAAACATCTGTGCTTTATCAGGAGCAATGTCCCACGTTGTTTTTCAAGTTTTGTGGTCTTTATGCTTTCCTTAATGATAGTCTCACCTATATTAGCAGGCACTATGAATTGGATTTGTGATTGCATTCTGCCCTTGTACAAAGTTTTGCTGGACTGTGAAATGAGAATAGAGAGAAACATAAGCACACCTCATTTTCTGCAGACAAGATTTAAGGAAATTGTTTGTCTCCTCCTTCTGTGGCAAGAATCTTTAGCTCTTGCCTCCTGTTTACCAAAGCCATCTTCTGAGCCAGTAACAATTTGAGTAGCATCTACTTTTTAATTAAATGTTGTAGCATTTAGGAAGATGCATGCTAATCTGGGCCCCAGATCTGCAGCCCTCAGCTTTGCAAGATGCTGCTCCAGCAGAGGCTGTAAAGCCCTCGATAAGACGGGCAGGGAGCAAGGTGCAAGTCCCACAGCGATAACCTCCTGACTCTGACATTATAGGTCTTTCTGCCGGAATTGAGTTCTACATCTTCCTCGATTGGTTATTGTCACAAATGAGTAATGGATGCACCCTGCCTGCGTCCCCAGGTACACCAGCCAGTCCATCAGGCCATCGGGAAGCACAGCTGCTGGCCGCGGGGGCAGGCAGATAACGGGCAGAGCCCCAGAGAGCTGTTAAAGGCGCTGGCACCACCGGTGCCTCAGCTGAGCACCTGCAGCTCTTCTGAATAACTACCTGCCCGCCGATGCTCCTTGTACCGTTCGGAGTGGGCATTAATCAAGCTGCTCCCTGGGCTAATGTCGTAGACCAGATAAAGCCACGCAAACAAATCAAAACCAGGGAGGCAGCTGGAAAATGCACAGCATTCTGGCTGTGCTCGGGTTGTTTTGTTCTGCTTTATTTTTTTATTTATTTTTATTTTCAGGGTGAAAATACTTTAAATGCCCTGTTCACACTGGGGAATTACTGCTACAAATATATATAAATACATGCATATATATCTATGTATATAATACATAAATAAGCCTTGCAAAATTGTCTAGTTACCAGCTGAGCAGCAAAATGCACTTGCCACTTTTTTGCTGTCAGTGATGAAAACAAAAAACTGGTATTTTAGAAAACTCACCAAGGAATTGGTTCATGCTGACTGAGAACAGAACAAATTGTTAAGTGAGATTGTGTTTTAATTTAATGTGTGTTCTTTTGAAAGGGGTGTGAGTTGCATCACTGTCACTATTGTAAAGGTTTGACTGGAGGATTTCTAAAGCATATGTAATAAAGTGAGTTTATGTCAAACATCTCCAATAAATTTGAAGGTTGGCTCAATTTCCAAATGTATCTACCTCAGACAAATGGTCCATATGTCTTACCTGAGGTGAACATTTGTAGTTTTACATTGCCTAATGTAACAATATCATTAACTACATTTTAGGAAATTCTCTTTTGTTATCATGTATTTTCGCGTTAATTCTTGGCATAATAATGATTTGTAATGTAAAGCTCAAGAAATATCTTCCCAAAATGTATTGTTAACTAGAATTCACATTGATGCTAGATTTTCTGAAGAACATGACTTCTGAGTAATCAACTCAATACGTCAGTCATTTTTCCAAAAATGATCAGAAGTTAGTGTGTCAGAGAAAAGCAGTAGGAGCTGTTGTGCTCCTTTAATATCTAGTCCTTTAATAACTCATCGTATCCCCACTTGAGACAACTGAACTTCATGGAACTTCATAAACCTTCATAGAAGGCATTAGGGAGTCCAAGACCGAACTTCATAGAAGGCATTATGCAGCACTTTGTCATGTGGAAGAATGCAGCTACATTATAGAGCAGAGAACACAACTAGTATTCTTCTGGATGAAAATTGCAAAGGGCAACCTGCTCTAGGGAACCTGCTTTGGCAGGGGGGTTGGACCCGATGATCTCTTGAGGTCCCTTCCAACCCGTACAATTCTGTGATTCTGTGATTCTGTGAACTGATAGCAGGCAGACTAAGAAGCTTTGCCTCCACAGAGCTCCCTGAGCTCCTCAGCAAAGCTTTTCCTTTTTGGCTGTTTTCTCAGCTGAGCAATATTAGCAAATACGGAGAATTTTGCTCACTTTTGTTTTCATACTTTTACCTAGTGATGCCAAGATTGTATGAAGAGAGGAGGGAGCACTTGGATTATGAGTGAGGAGGAGGTAGGAGTCCACGGAGCCATGTGAGGTTTTAGAAGGGGAGCTGGGGGTAAGTAGGCAGAAGCTAGAAAGGCAGAAACATGAAGGATGAGTATAAAGAAAGGGAAACTGTTGCAACATACCAAAGGAATAGCGTATAAGCTCCCATTAATTTGAGGTTTCGCTTAGAAGTGCCAAATACAAATCTGACTTCATTCACTGTGATGATATATATAACGCTGCTAATGGCATAGGAGCACCTTTTTCACCTTTTAATTTTCCCCTTGTTAAGCATTTCAGTGCAACAAGTTGCGTGCATGTTCTGGTGAGCAACCAGAAACAAATTGATAGCTACCCTCAGAGATGCACATCTTTCCATCAGTTCACCTAGAGTGACCATGCTGTGACTCAAGGTGCCTTGGGAAGGTACCTAGTGAAAAGGTAGGAAATGGAGAAAAATTGTTCTGAGATGTGCTCAGCATCTCTGTGATGGAAGCAGAGAAAGAACACAGCTTTCTGGTGCGCTGCTCAGGGTGTGAGCCATGAGATCGTGAAACCCCTCCTGTGGACACTTAATCCATTTCCTACATATGTCCCTTCTCTATTCTGCGAGAGACATGGCGCTCTGCAAATAGCACCTTCCTTAATCGCACATTCAATTTTTGAGCACCAGCTATCTTTGGGCATCAGAAAGTCTGGTTATTGGACCAGGCTACCTAAAATATCCTCACATTTTGTATATCAAATTTAGCTTAACTACAACTTTAGGCTATTTATTTTTATGAGAATGCTGCTGTTCCTCTTCATCCTGACCCTTGTCCCCATTAAGGAAGATACTGTGGAAAATCAGACCAACTTTGTTCAGGCTTGGGGTTTGATCCTGCTCCTAATGGAGTCAACAGGAATATTAATTTAAAGCTAATAATCTGATATTCCAAGTACAGCACAGTAAATTATGATTTTAAAATGGGGTAATGATTTATAAGGACACCAAGTATTCTGAAAGAGTCGCATGCACATTTAAGAGAATGTATCCTACAAGCAACAAAATTAAGTAAAATGGAGAATGAATCACGTCAAACCCAACTTTCTTTTCCAGGAGTTATATGATCGTATTGAGATTGATCCAAAACTATATCATCTTTCCCTTAATTTGGTTATTTTTTAATCAAGTCTGTGCTAAGAAAAAGAAAAATCCTCTAAAATTAATCTAGTGAACCAAGTCTTGGAAAAGAAACCCCAAAAGAAAAAAAAAAAAAAAAAGAGGTCTTGTGAAACTTCTTATCAGTTCCCAATAATGAAAGTGGACCACTTACCTTACTGGACCTGAGCGATGATTTGTGGCTAAGGCTTACAAGCCACTTAGGTTTTCTGGAAAATGTTACCCTGGGAACAGAAGGGAAAATAAGTACAAGGGGAAATCTCAGAACGTGCCCTGTTTGGCAAGAATTTTTGTGGAGCATGCTGCCTTCCTCATCAGAAAAGTATCAACATCTGAAAAACTGTTTTCCGCAGAAGGCTTTATAGGGTATTCTTAATACTAAATGCTTTTTCAGAGCATATGTAATTGTTGTTCTGTGTATTGTCTCTGCAAAGCGTGTTTGTTTTAGTGTTTGACATATGCGGAATTCAGCTTTGCTGGTTATATTACAATCTTAAAATAATAATAATGTTTACCCCTGCAATGAATTCACTTTTTAGACTTTGCCATTGCCTGGGTATTAACCTCTCCTGGCTGTGCTTGAAGTGCTGCTGCACAGAAACAAAGTTCTTGTTAGAATTTAAGATGCAAGGATCCATTTCTGCCTAACAATCTCCTACTCCTGCATTCCCTGAAGTGTATCCCATCTGCTTTTGGGAGCTCTCATTGCAATATGCAGTGATTGCAGGATAAGCACACCATTTTCCTGTCAATACTTTCCTATTAGCCTCCTGGATCCATACATCATCGTCTTGCTGGCCTGCAGTTTGCTTATCTTTGTCTCTGAGGCTGCCTTTGATTTATCTAACACCCAGGTTAATGAGGCATGGAGCCCAGGGTGGCTCCAAGGATAATGCACTCCTGTATAAAAATGCTTAAGGAAGGATCAAGTGGTAATCCATTCTAGACTAAAAGGCCTAGCTCTTCAACAAATGTTGTATTTCTTAATCGCTAAGCTAAGACTATAATAGCTCCCTGTTAAGCTACTGCCATCAGTAAAACTATACATACTAACTATAAGAAATTTACAAAAGAAGTGAAAATTAGATTTTAATTTGTGTTCCAAAAAAGGCAAAAAAAAGTTCATTTCTTAGGAACAGTTATCACCATTATTTGACAATGTTCTTATGCAAAAATAAGTTAGCTTTAATATTTAATTTACAGTAATAGTTTTATATTCCCTCACTGGGACCTATGTTTTTCTAAAGACAAAAATAACAGAAGCTAGAATGTTACTGTGGCAAGGATAAATCAAACTAGCTATTTCAATAATGGAGGTAATTACAAAGTGTATATATCTGAGATGTACTGAGTGGTTAGGGGTTGTTTAATTAACATAAAAATTTCAATATCATCAGCAAGTGTGTTGGTATCACAAAAGCACTGTTAAAAATGCATCTTAAAATAGTTATGCCTTTCTCTGTTCCTAGCTAGTACATAAGGCTAATATACTTTTGCTTCCCATTTCTGCTAATTACCATCTTACACTGAAACATTTTAATGAAAGCAAGGTGATGCTACAAGTAAGCTTTCAAAGACATATTTATTTGTTTATTTTTAAAGCTCTGTACTGCATATTATTCTGATGTCTCTTTTGTTTTGTTTTTTGTTTTGTTTTGTTTTGTTCTGCTTGGTTGATCTTCATATTATGAATCTGCTACAGGCTCCTGAAATAGGTGTAATGTATAACCATTTAGAAAATGATATAGCACCAAATAATGGGATCATTCCTACGGGATGCCACGCTTGTATTTTGCAGTAAAAGCCACACACAAGCAAGGCTTTTGCCAGTTGGCCCACCACAGCCCCAAAGGACTTGACCCAGGTAATAAGTCCTTTACTGGTCACTAACCTACATTATTGAGATTTAGTTTGGATTTTAATGACATGACATTGTTAGGGGTTGTTATTGAGATGTAAATGGTCTTCTGTTGGGTTATTTAAGACGCATGAAGGACCTAATTTAGAATGAAAATTAGTTATTGATTATTCTAGCAATTAGCAAAATAAATTTTAGCCCCTATATTAACATTTTCAGAGGTCTTTATTTATTTATTTATTTATTTTTGGTTCAAACTGAACTGAGCAGCCAAATTGATTCCTTAGGAATCTCGAAGATATTTTGGAAAAAAAAGCAAAAAAACACAAAGTAAACCAAAACTGCTGCATTCTTTATCATTGTCTGTTTTAAAAGTCATTTTTCCTCTTATATTTACTCTAAACTGCAAGAGTATACGATACAGCTGTCTGTACAGTTACACACTCTGCTTCACAGTTTCTCTGGTACTAAAGATGAATTCAGAGCACATAAAAAAGTGAAATCTTCATCCTGTTTATTTCTTTAACTTTTTGAAACTTTTGTCATTAGATTAACATAATCAGTCATTTACAGAGTTCATTGTCTCCATTTGCATTATGTTCCTTAGTACTTCAGATCTACCGACTTACAAACATCCATAGACAGGAGGCAGTCTTTTCAGATGCCTGTTGTTTTTTAATAGATGCCTCTTACTAGCATTGGTAGTGCAAATTTTAACAAAATACATTTCCTATATGACCTATACTGGAGAATATATTAATTTATGCCTGCATATTTTAACTGGAACATGTGCTTATTGCATTTTTCATATGCAATACTGCTGAGAAATCTTCAGAGACTGTAACACATACCCAAGAGATGCTACGTACTTGATTTGGCAGCAGAAATCAGAAAACACACTGTACAAATATATTTTTTCACTAACTTGCTTAGTTCACACTTTTTCTATCTTGTCCAGCTAATGATGCCCAGTTTTAGGCACTAAGCTCATGTTTTCTAGTTATAATTTCACTGTTTGGGCCCCAATGACACTTTAATGTATAAAATGCTTAGTTACAGAAATTGGTGCAGGCATCTTGACTAGACTTTTCTGCTGGAAACTCATTACTTAATGTGTTGTCTGTCAATGGTACTGAACTCACTGAAACTAATATTGTGGTCACGTGCCATTTTTTGTGATCCTGTATCATGTTAGTATCTCCTACAGTTCAGATATTACCTGGAAAATTAGCTGTCTACCCACTGCAGTTTGAATATGGCTTTCAGGAGACTTTTTCACACAGACATGTTTCAGTTTAAAAGTCTCTTTCTAAAAAAATAGCAGCTAAGAGCAGAGTGTTGGCAGTTTCTACCATCACCTTTCCTTGAAAAATTCCCTCTGTCTTATCAGATGTTTTTCTTCTGCTCTCTCAGTCCTGCTGTTCAGATGCAGGCAAAGTACGCACAGATTTCAATGAGTTTTATATGTGTTCTTATGAATTCCTGTCATCTGTTCAATGTCTGAATCATCAGGAGGGATACTTAACTTCTCTTTCAAGACATGACAGACTGCATTGCCTCTCACCTTAAAAGAAGATTTCATGAATGCATGTTTATGGCACACATCAGTCTCTCCATCCATTATGTGTATGATATCATCACAGTTGATTTATTTTTTTTTTGTATGTTTGGGTTTTTGTTTGCTGATCTATCTGGTAAGAGATAAGTGGCAACTCCTGGTGTGTTGCTTCATTATCTTTTCTAGTTGTAGGGCTTAAATGTTAGCTCCCATTGTTAGTATTTTGTAATATAGAGAACATATAATGGTGTCAATATATGTTTAGATATAAAAATCATCAAAATAAAATATTAACACTTTGTCCTTCTAATCCGTCTTGAAGAACACTTGTTTTTTTTAGATCAGAAAAGCAAGAGATATCTACCAAAACATCCTCATAATTGCAACAAATATTTACTTTTAAGTGAAGAATGAGGTATATAAATATAACTCCTATGAATAAGTAGGCAGTGAAGAGAAAACAAATATCTTAAATTTTCTTTATATATCACCCAGTAACTATTGATTTCTTCAGATGTTCCCTCTCACAGAGCTCTTCCAGCGTATCTCCCAAACAGCAGCAGAGTTGTTTGATTCTTTGATTCAGATTCAAACCAGCTATATAACTACCTGTTTTCTTTTTCTTTTTTTTTTTTTTTTTTTAAGACTACATGAGTTAGGAGTAATCAGCTGTATGGTAAGTGAAGAAAAACATGCAGCTTAAGATGTGAAAGATCCCCTAGAAATGCCTATTCTTCTTCATTAATACATAAGAGAGTAAGGCAACTCAACTCTTAACTAAGATACCTGTAGGTCCTAATAGAATCACAGAATATCCTGAGTTGGAAGGGATGCACAAGGATCATCGAGTCCAACTCTTGGCTCCACACAGCACCACACAAAACTCAAATCAGATGTCTGAGGGCACTCTTCTTGAACTCTAGGAGGCTTGGTGCCATGACCACTGCCCTTGGGAGCCCATATAATAAGGGTGGTATTTCTGGGCTTTTCAGACAAGGGACAGAGAGGACTGGAGAAGTTTTCAAGATCTTCCCAGCAAACCCATTCATGCTGTACTTGCAGAGGTCCAAGCTCAAATGCCTGTGCAAAGGACAAACATGGCACCGTCCTTCAGAAATTATAACAACTCCCAGACAAAATGAACTTGCTTAAAAGAAAAAAAAAGTTTCAAACATATTTCATAATGCATCCAATAAGACAGTGGCAATTCAAATTCACTGGCCCTGTATCTCAAGTATCCCTCTAGCTGTAGGCCACATTTCAGAAGTCCGTATCCTTCAAGGGTGTTTTTCCAACGGAGGTTGGCTTCTGTTTTAGGACTTACATTTCTCTAGACATATTTTCTAAAGAGCTTAACACTTTGCATTTCCATAGACAGCACTGGCATCTCAACTCCACCAGACCGCCTTTCTTTCCAGATATGCTATACCATCACCAGCAGCACATTTAGCCAGTCACCCAGAGCACACTCCAGTATGTGTTTTAACCTCTGATCTCAAGTAAAGATTATTGCCCTCAGACGCTCCCATAATGGGGATGTATATAATGTGCCTCATCCATATTGGAAAACTTGAGTCTGAAGACAGGAATATGTGAGTAAATGCAGCTTTGTGGCACAGGATGCAGAGCATTATGGGACAGAGTTTACAGGTGAACAAGTATTATGAAATATAGGTATGTGTCCAGCTCCCTGTTGAGATATCATCTCATGGAGTGGAAGGGAGACGTTCTCTCTCTCTCTTTCTTGAAATAACGTCTTCTAAACAAAACAATTGCACCTACAAATATCACCTGCTACAACAATTTTAAGAGAGATTCGTGTATCTTGCATTAATAATAAATGTGAAGCAAAGCCTGATATTTTATTTTATAAAAATAAAACACATCAGTGTATACTCAAGAAACATTTATAATAAATGTCAGTTTTAGAAAGAAACCCCTTTTTTTTTTTTTTTTGAGTGTTGAAGGATTGTTTTGCTTTAATAACTGAAAAAAAATTTGAACCACTTTGAATCCATGGTTTCTCTTTATGGACATTTTAACTTAAGCTCTAGCAATTCTACAGAATTTACTCTATGCTTTATTGTTAACTAAGATGACTGATGTGGTTTGAGTAAGTGGCTGGCATGACCAATGACATCCAGGTGTCTGGCTAAGTTGAAAGGTGGCTGAGTAGATCTGAGTGGCTAAGGTGCCTCAGGTGCCTTCTTCTTTCAGTGCCACAAGGAGATCTTGGATGCAGAAATGATTGCTTCTTGTGGGCAGTCTCTCAGGTGGCTACACAGGCAGGTAATTTTTATATATATAATTATATATATAAATATATATATAATATATATATAATTCTCATCTTTCCTGCTCCTTAGTCAGCAAGATGAGCTGTTGACATTTCTGATATTGTTCTGTTCTGTAATGCTTTGTGTGTAACAGAAAAACAAAACCTCATTGGGGTGACTTTTTTTTTTTTCTTCATTATAACTGTGCAGATTTATATAAAATATTATCAGTGAGTAATTACACATTTATATATGTATTCCACTGTGTGTGAGCAAATGGGATTCTTCATGTAAAACAGTGAACTGCAATGCACAATCTAGTGTTTAATTAGAATTTGGTTTAAGCTGAATATAGTGTGAATAATAGACTTAAATCCATACGAGAAGAGGGAATATCTAGTGGTAAGCTAACTTCTTGTTGCTTTTATTGTTCCATCTATAAAGCAGTTTCAAAGCAAGGACATCCCTTGGAAAAGGAGAAATTAATTTAAGAAGTCCAAATCTTTAGTAGGCCATTTGGATGCCTACTAAAAGAAGGAAGAAATTGCTCAGTTTCTCTAAGCAGCTCAACTCCTGCTTTTAGGGAAAAGTGCTGAACTCCACTCTGCCAACTGTCATGCACTGGAATTACCCTGTAATATTGTATTCCAGCAAATGAGTGGCTGAGCAAGTTCCTAGGCAGACACAGTTAAATGCAAAATGTCAACCACAGAGAAAAAAAAGATGAATTTGCCTTTCCATCACTAGCAAGCAATGCCCACGGGATCATGAAAGAGGAAGAGGGGAACCATACACCCAAGTTATAGTCAGGTCTATAGTTTTCTGACAATACAGCTAGCAGTATCCTGGTGAGAAAAGGGTTAAGAAGATACTTGTGCTAATGAGAATAAAGACGTTTGGCAGCATGCTGACATCTACAGCAAAAGTCTTCCATGGGAAATGTTAGTCTAACTGCTGTGATTTGGATGAACACACAAACTTTGCAGTAGAATGACAATTTCTGAAGTCAGAAGGTGTTTTTCATAAGCTCTTCTTCCTTGGAAAATGTTGTAACTTTCTGATATGTGACTGCTCTTTTATCAGCTTTTCTGGTTTCCACTTATCTGGTTTAGCTGTTCTTTTACCATGGTTATCTGCACCTGAAGAACAGAAGGATAGGGGTAACAAAGTCCTGAATTCGCCACCAATTAAACAGAAAAATACATATAAACTAAATTGTTGAAAAACACGCTTCTAGCCAAAAGGATAAGGTCACACAATCTGTGAAATCATGAAGTCTTTATTCAATCCTTTCTCAAAAACAACCAGCATGCAAGTCATCAACAGATTTCTCTGAGTTAAGACTTACAATTTGTCATCAACGTCATTTTGTCTGAGCTGGGTGAGGAGGCAGAGAATAGTGGAAAGAGAAGGAATGGGACACTTTTCTCCTTTACTCTCAGTCAGTTGAAACTGACTTATAAACACAACAGCCAAACTGAAAGAGTTGCGAATATCTTTCATGGTAATGCGGACATCCGTGTTTCATAAAAGAAGGTTGTTTGAAATGTTTTTCTTTTTTCTTTTTCTAGCTAAAATAAAAATGAACATGGGCATTTTTGTTAAAGGAGAGTTACATGCAAGAACTTCAGGTATTTGGTCATAAAAGAGATTTTGTGTTTTTATTTTATTTTCTCTTTCTTCTGCGTCTTCATTGGCAAAATCAAAAGCAAGAAAGAGTGATGAAATTGCAAGGATAAAGAGAGAGTAAGAGAAAAATCATAAAATCTTCTGCAGTTTCTTTGTTCATTAAAAATGTTCTCTCCAAGTTTTCAGCTGAAAGCAATTTCATTGCATTTTTTATTTAATAGCAGAAAATTCTGTATATACATGGTAAAACCCCTCCCCAAAGATCTTATATCTGAAATAAGAAATGTGTAGACAAAACACTCAGGATTTTTTTTTCTCCTCTGGTATACTCCTTTTGCCTCAGAGTGCTAATGATCCTGCTGTTGTCTATAAATAAGGGGTTTCCTGAGCCCAGAAAAGCATGCTGATGTGGCTTGTTGCTTCTCTGATTCTAAATCTTTCTCTTCAGTTACTCTCAAGTGTTTTTTGCCTTCACTCTTCTATCATATGGATTTGTATTAATGCACTTTTTGAGAACCAGAGGACAAAGCCTACAACGTGTAGTCAGAACGTGGGGTTCAACTGTGCCACTGAGTGATGTTGGGCAGCTCTGTTAGCCCTGTGGCTGAGGGGTCTGAGCCGCCAGGTGAAAATACTGTGGTAGAAAACACTGATTTTGACAGATGTAAGAGAATATTATGTCGTAAAAGGCAAAACACTTCCCGGATTCTGATAAATCTCATTTCTTCCTCACTGGTGTCGGGGTAAAAATATAAAACTTAATGAATGAATTAATTATTTTTTTTCCCCCCAGTTTTAGAGTGCCTGGCTTCTCTTAAACAAAGTTGGGATAGGGAATTTAATCAGCAGCAATGAAATGCTGTGCCACAAAACTTTTGTTTTATTTTCCTTTTTCGATAATTACATTGTAGAGCATCTGTAAATGGGCATGCTCATTCTTTTTTCCTTCTGGTCCTTTTCTCTGTTTTTTTTTTTAGAAGATTTAGAACAAGTATAATTTTTTTAAAGATGATAGTATTCTGTTTCTAGACATTAAAAAAAAAAGTGGACAGATCTAATTGTTTTGTTAGTTTGTTTGACTTTTCTAACCAATTTCTGTATGTTTTCTCTTAGTGGATGAGTAGATATACACAGCAAAAATTGCACTCACAGACAGAGCTGTTTTTTCTAGGAGCTATGTGGACCCAAAACATTAAGATCCATGGTAGACATAAGTTGAAATAACAAAATCTGTGTCTGAATTAAATGGGCTGCCTCCTGGCAAAGTTTGTAGTCAGAACAGGTTAGGAGCTGGAGCCATTATGCAGAAATAAGTGTGAAGCAAACAATACAATGGATGTTATCTGTGGCACCGTATTACCTTAATATTCCCAGTGGTTAAGATATCCATCTGATTAGTCTGAAGATGTCACATTATCTAGTAATGCCAAATATACATTAAAATGGGGAAAGCTACAGATGTGATTGAACTGTGATAACATATGGTTTGTACAGTCATTGGCCTCTTAAGAACTTAACTTCCAGCTGGGCTCTGTGTAACATAAGAAACAGGGATATCACATTTCCCCCATTTCTGCTTCTGGCAGGTGTGTGCTAGACACTGACTGCTAAATACTTTGTAATTAGTATGCCTTGGAGCCGTCGCTGTCATCTTACATCTGTAACTGGAGTGAGGGCACTGTTAGCATGACTGTGTTCATTTCTTTAGCGTCCCAAGCCTATAGACCTATACAAGGCAGCCTGAAGGATCAGTGTTTGATGCGTGAACCATAGGCAGACCTCAGAAATGTATCTAATTATACCAGTATCTGACTGCACTACTGTAGCAAGATGTATTATTCATAGACAAAAATGAACAGCTATTCAAGGATAGAAAAACCTTATACATTCTGCCAGTTATAAAGTTCAATGTCTAATTGATGATTAGTTTGAGACAATCAATAGCTGTATTTTAGATTTTCTAAACTATCCCTGCAATATGTGAACTATTGCCATATTTTCCAGTGTACAATAAGATATAGGTATTTTCTTTCAAAGTGTAAGAAATAGAGATAGAGAAGAGGAAAAAAAGCAAGTTTAATGTTAGAGTATAAAGTTAAACAATTTTCTGGAAACGAGTGGTTGTACTTTAACCTTTGAATTCTTCACAAGGTCCCGGGATTTTTTAGGAGCAGTGTGTGAGTGTTGTCATATTGCTTTCATTTGTTTAAAAAACATAATTCTCCCTTGTTGAGGGTATATGATTTAAACCCACCATAATTCCCCATAAGGGCTGGGGAATGAAACCATCTGTACTAATCAGAAGCCATATGCCACAAATAGAGAATTTAAGCAGCAGTCAGTCCACTTGCAAAAGCCAGAGGATGGTTCCCCACCCACTTGCATGTAATGAAGAGAGAAAGGAGCTCTGATCAAGAGAGGAGGTAGGTCCCATTGGAAGATTATGGTCTCTACAGGGTAGTTGTTTTTAAAACAGAGAGGATTTTTTTTAAAAACAGCTTTGGAGGCACTTAATGGAGGAAGAATGTCTCAGAAGTAAATGGGTCCTGTTTAGTGCTTCAAATGTACCTTACACTTTACTCTGAAATCAATCAGCAGGACCTAAGGGCTCATATTGTGTGACAATACACACATCTTAACAGTTAGATTACTACTTTTTTCACTTTTCTTCACAAATGTTTTATGTCCAGAAGAATCAGCATCTTGCTTCTTCTCCTACTCACCACAGGTTGTAGAATGTCCTCTTGGTATCCTTCCATCCCACCTTACAGCTGAGATTTTGTCTAGCTGAAGAATGCAGTCCTGAATTCGTTTTCCAAAGCTAATTAAAATGTTATCTTTAGCTGTTATCCCAGAGTTAATCCAACTGATTAATAAAATAAACACTTTGGGGGAGATCTTCTCTTCCTACTTTTTTCCTAAATGTTTTGCTGTTTTAATAAAGCAGCTTTATTAAGTTCTTAAATATACACTAAATAAAAAGAAAAGAAAAAGATTGTTTCTTAGAAAATCTGAAGGACTCTCCTAATTGTTCTCAAACAGTAATTGCTTTATTTAGACTTTAAAATACCTCAATTAGGCACCTAACTTAGATGGATAAGATTCGTTTTTTGAAGCAGAATCTATCCTTCAGGTAGGATCAATTCCTTGAGGAGGATCAGTTTACTTGAGACCTCACATGTGATCACTGGAATGCTATACATACATGCAGTACACTGGAATGCTTTAGTTAATTAGACCAAATCCTGCTTTTACTCCTGAACTTACCTACTTCTATTTATGAGAAACTGTTATGCTTTTGTCTACATATAAAGAACCTGTTATCAGAAATCTCTCCGTGCTTGCACTTTCACATGTCAAATCACTTCTTAAGCTTCACCTTGATAAACAAAATAGATGGAGTATTTTTGGTCTCTAAGGCAGGTTTTCCAGACCCTGACTGCCTGTGTCTGAGATGAGATGAGTGGTTTAGAATCAGGAGCTGGAAATTCTCACCATCTCTCAAGAGGTCGCCTTTATCAAAAAGATATCTTTAATGTTTCTTAAATGTCTCAGAACTCAGAGTTCTTCAACTTGCGTAAGAGGAACTGGCATATATGCCTGTATATTTAAAGAATGCCTTGCATTAAATAGTCAATATTCGTGTAAATGTCTGAGACAATGTCTGCCTGCAACCTGACTGTTCTTAGGCAGATAAAATTGAGATGGATGCCAGACTTTTTTTGAAGTAGCAAAAGAAACACCTAGTAAACACAATAAATGAGAAAACAGTTCAAAGGAAACTCTGAATCTGGTGTGTAATATCCTTCAAATCACACTGATCATGGCAAATGGGGTCAGGAAGGATAAGAGCTAACAGGGTGTTAGCCACCACAACTTTTATAGTACAGCTTCTTGAAGACATTTTCCAGAGAGGAAAGGCAGCGTCTCTGCTCCAGTCTGGACTGAATTTCCTGTGCAAAGTTCTGACTTCACACAAGTGCCTGGGAGAAGTGGAAGAGTCAGAGGAGGAACCTGGCATAACACACTTCTGCATTGCCATCTCAGGAACCTTAGCGGTCTGCATTGGCTATAGAAATAAGATATGGAGATGGGACTGCTCTGAACAATCACTTTCAAGGAGTATTTCTCTTATTCATTATTGGATAGGCTGGTGAATTACCACCAGCCTATGTAAAGGACATTGCAGAGTTGCACTGCCTGAGGCTACATTGTAAAAGGCGTTGCATACAGTAAGCTGAATCCCTCTCAGATTTCCTATGTGTGAGTGAGGTGCTTCCCAGCTGAGATTCATCTCAGGTAATCAAGGGATTTGCAGCTAAGTTCACCTCTAGCCATCCCCATGTAGTGTGTGGCAGGAGACAGGCATCACTGGAGGTGATGCAGAACACCTCTCTGTCCTTAAAGTAGGTCAGGAGAGCAGGGAGACTTCATTGCTCCCAGTCCCTGCACCTTGGCTAAGTTAGGGTCCTGCTCTGAACCGCCTTATACTGGAGATCAGTTTGGTGCAGGTGCATCAAAGCAGATGATACAATGCAGAAGAGCAGATACTGGAATGCTATAAGGCAGTAAGAGCAAATTGTCAGAGCTACATTTTCATTCAGGTATTGACATTTTCACTGTTTGTGAACCACCAGGGTGTCTGATCCCCAAATCAATCATATTACTAAGCTAGGAAGAAAACTCCTCTAGTGCATGGGATACATAAATCCTTAAAGAAAACTATCTTATGTAGGAAGAAAAGGTTTATTGATAATATCACAGTTCAGCTTTCTCTTTATTGATAATAAGGCACCATCCTCCTCAGGTGACATTTTCATCTGGGAGATAAACGATGATATAATATTTGGCTAAGTTCATATTAGTTATTCTTTCATTTATTCTTTCTCTTGCTTCCTGCTATTACTTTCTTCTTTCCTTGCTTGTAGCTCCTGCTTTTAAACTGTCTTTAATTCCTGACACTCCATGCTCATGGGAGTCCCTGCACTTTGAGAATACTTGACATTCAGGAAAATACACTTTGTATGTTAAAAATCAATGGTGACACAATATTTACAGCCCAAAGGCCAAACATTTGTGTTTCTTTATAGAGAGTAAGTGCTTGGAGACCAGCTTTGTGCTGCTAATCTGTAGACATCAAAGAATAATAGTACTGCTGTTTTAAACTCAGTGGCTTGAGTGGGTTCCAGTGTGGTTAAGTAAGGGACTAACTGATTTTATGGGTACTGTTAATACAGAGATAGATATAAACTTTTTTTTTTTTTGCACTGGACTATGAACCAACTGTCTTTGTCTAAGACAAGGTCAGCTCTTCTGTGCTAAAATGTCCGTATGATGTCTAAAATTACAGAACAATACTTTTTTATTCTAACAAAAAGAGATGGATTCTTTTAAAAAGCTATTTTTGTGAAAATAAAAATTAATTCCTTGAAAAAAAAAAAAAAAAGAGACCCTAATGTGATATTGCTTTATCTCCTTCTTTCTGTTTATATAATAAATATACACTATTTCTGAAGGCTTGATTTTTAACCAAGAACTGAAATAAAAACTACTTTAAATATTAAGCCTCTCTAGTACAAGAGATAGTTTGTCATTCTAGCACTGTTTATAGAGATTTGTTTTATATTCCAGGCAAGATTTATAATGTTTTCAGTTGGCATATTTTACTCTAATAGGCTTAATTTTGGTGGGTAAGACAAAAACACTGCAAGGCATTTATTACATCATTAGAAACTGTACAATGTATCTAGGGAATGCGATGTCATTTGGTTTGTACGTTTGACCCCTGCTTGTTATTAGGTGCACTTTACTAAATCAGCAGAAAGAGATAGGTCACTAACGACTATTACCAAGCTAATAATAATTATAAAGGAAAAAAAAAAAAAACGAAAAAACACACACACACACATACAAAAAGCTGTTATTGATGTTTCAGACATCATTTCATATATGCTGTTCCTGAGACACTGATTTGTGATTTGCATTATTAGGAGTGAACTTTCTTTGACCTGTCATTTAACGTAAGTTAGACTGCTTGGCCTGATAGTTACATACCACCTTTTTAATAATGAAATTATTGCATTTAACTCTTTGAATGGATTTTGGAGTGATTCTGATTTCAGTCTACTTTTAGACTAAATTAAAAAGAGGAGATAGGAAAAATGAGATAAATGAGAAAAAATTCTTAATAGATAATAGGGAGGGGACAGCATACAGAATTTAAAGCATATTTTAAGCCATTGAAAAGTTATATTATGTATGAGCAATACATGTCAGATGATATTTATCACAGTCTCTCTATCATTCTGAACTTAACACACGTGTAAGTAACACATACAAGGAAGCGCAATGATTTCAGCAGGGCTTGTACTTTAATTTTTCTTCTCTGTCAGTGCTGAATGGTGCAACTAGTGGCTACTTTGCTGGTTGCAATAGTCACAATAATGCTGAATAGCCCAAAGTGTTTGGAAAGAAATAGATTGAATAGGTTTGTACTTACAAAGTTTTTCTTTTGAACCTTGTGGTATTATTCAGTCAATAAAAGCACATCCTTCTTAAAAGATCTTTGCAATATGTACGTTGTTCCTAATTTTGCTCCATCTGGAAAGATCTAAGCTCTGAGTCAGGGGACAATACATCAGGTCTGAGATATGAGGCACAAATGAAGCAGAAGGTTTCTATTTGCCAGATTCAACAATGTGCCTCGGCAACTCAGAATAAAGAAGCTCACGGGGACAAACATCATATCATTTATCTCCAGCATGTGGTGAAATCTCACAAGATCAAGGCAATCTTTCCAAAGTGACTGAGCTATTTTGACAGTCCATAAATGGCTGCTGGGACCACTCAACATCAGGGACCTGTGGTCTCTGAACCTGAGAGGGAGGAAAAAATCACCCTTCTCTCAGTTTTGTACAAAATACAGCACAGTTAATGTGCTTATCTTAAATATCTTGTTCCACACTCTGCAACTTTTGATCCAGACCCAACAGTTAGTATGACCATGGTGGTGGTAGTGGGAGCTCTGTGTTGGTGGTGAGCAGGGCTCCACATGCCCAGCCATGTGCTGATGTGGGACTGGGGTAAGAGACCTGTGCGTGGCCTAACCAGCCATTTCCAATCATAGAATCATAGACTGGTTTGGGTTGGAAGGGATGTGCCTGACTGACTAGGAGCCCAAGGAGTAAGATGTAGTAAGATGTAGTAAGATGTAGTTGGAGCTAGTCAGTAAATCACCCTTCTTAAGCCACTTCCAGTTCTGGTCAAAAAAAAAAAAAAAAAAAAAAGATTTCCTCTATTAATAATCCCTATGAGGCACTAAAGCAAGTGGTGAATTTTTAGGAGTGGGAGGTATCATCTAAAAGATGTAAAATCATAGTGATATGGGAAAAGAGAATATGTTTACAATCTCTAACAGAATGACTAGGAAGCACCAAGTCTAGCAAGTAGTAGCTTCAAAACAGATGAAACAGATGCTTTTTGGCTATGAAACGTGTCAGAGAATGTTGTATGTGCTAAAAATGTCATTGCTTAATAAATGAATGGACAAAAGAATGGGAGAAAAGTCTACACAGGCTCACCAGGTAGACCTCAGTTCAGGAAATCACTGGTGTCTGAGAGTGTTCCGGAGAAGTTTTATCAGCTGGGTCCTGTTGTATTATAGTTATACTCTTCTTAGGCAGTCACTACTGGCTATTTTTGGAGGCAAGATATTGGACTAATTGGGACTTTGATCCAGGTGATACAGCAGTTCTCATATTCTTATAATGATCTGCATCATAAAATAAAACCTTAAAAAGCTGTTTTTTTTTTTCTTATAACTTCTCATTTGTTGTTAATTTATTCTTTCTCTCTCTCTCAATTTCTTGAGAGTGCCTCTGTGCCTTTCGTTCTGGTGTGATGCTACTTGGAAGTACATCTTTTTGAATATATCATGCTGGCTTCTCACAGTTTATCTTCTCTAGGAAAAAAAAAAAAAAAGGCAAACAAGCAGGTTTTCTTCCCACGTTTATAGCTGTGAGAGTCCAACTACAATGAATGATATTTCAGGCAGCAGCAGTGTTTCTATTGCCATACCAGGAAAAAAAGATGTATTCTCAGCATGTAAGTGAATATGTGGTAAAATCCTAGGGAGACGAAGGCAAATCTCAGCAGAATTGAAGTAACAACTATATTCCTGTTTAATACTTTACATGCTAACACACTTTCAATCCAAAGATGACTGCAGATTTTACAACATTTTAGCAGATGTGTGATGAGAAGATGGAGGAACGCAGTCCCAGTCTAAAGATAAGGGATCTCTGCAAAGCTGTGACTTGCCGTGCTGGATATAAAACATAATGCAGTTAAAAAAAGACATAATGCACAACACCAGTTGATGGTGACTAGGGAGGGGGGGAGAAATGCCAGCATTCTCTGAAAATTCACTCAATTTACACAGCAAAATTCCACAGATAGCTATATTTTTTTTTTTTGCTTGTTTTATATCATAATCCTAGATTCGATATTGCTGTCTGTGACAGTTTACATCATTATAGTGTACCTTAAGGTTCACATCAGAAGGAGCAAGTAAAAATGAAGGTTGCTACTTGCATTCCCCATACACAGCAGATTTTCCTTCATTCTTCTGTGTAAAAAATACACGTCTCTGGCAAGATGAGAGGGAACAGGAAGCATGAGTTAGTTTACTTAAAGATCTCAATATGTTTTTTTTTCAGCAGAATAAGAATTTCTCCTGGAAAGAGAAGAGTTTAAAAATGTTCAAAGGAGATTGAGAAAGTACTACGAAAAAGAAATAAACTGATGTTTACTAGGGACATGTAATCCCAAATGATTTCAGGAAGATCCATAGCTAAATGATATACTCTACCATCTTTCTTAAGCATGCTTTTCTTGATTCTACTAGAAACAAGCTACAGGATGTGGCTCTGGGTTGACCATTCAGGCCTTTCTTTTGAGTTTCTGCCCTCACAGTTGGAGACTTCAGGACTTGGGGAAGAGTGCAAGAAATATTTTAATTAGTAGCCCCATGAAGCTACTGGAAGAATGCAGTCCTTGTAAGAACAGGTTCGCCCTCTGAACCATGCCCTAGGAGCAGAATTTGGAAGACTGACCTCGATGTCCTGCACCCAGTGAACTGGGGTTCAGCAAGATGCTGATATGGATCCAGTAGAAAAGGATCCACTGGCGATGTGGACTGATACACTGGAGCAGACAATAGTGAGAGGCACATGTCAGGCTCCATCTGTCTCCTGTGCGACACTTTTGTGGAACTGGGATTTGAAACTCAAAACAGGTTCATGAAATTATATGACCATGTGAGACCAACCTCCATCTCCAGAGGGGTTAATTTCAAGGCATTCTTCAGTTGTCATGGGAAATACATATCCACTCCTCAGGGCACGGACTGAAATTTTAGACCTACTTGCTCTTGGCTGAGTGTGCTGCCACCAAGCCAGAGCTTTAGGTATTCATCTGCTCACTTTCCTTCTGACCTCGTGCCTCTCCACAAAAGCGACCCTGCTTTCCCCCTCCCTGCAGTTCATTAAGGAGCAGAAAATACTCTTGCCAGAAATACACCAGTGTTCCCTGCCCACAGGACTCCTGGGTAGCGGGGTGGTGTAGGATCCCAGCTGCCTCAAGCTACACCCCAGGTGCCCTCTTTCTGGCAGGAGACCTCTAACCACCAGGCTATTATCCAAAATACGGGCTACACCACAGGGATGATGATGTGTGAGTTAAAAATGGTTGATGTGAGCCTAGCAAGTGAGATTTCCCTGGGGATGCAAGTGCTGCAGTGCCTGTTTTCTGGCCCTGAAGGAGCCATAGGCAGTGCATAGACACCTCTCTTAGTCATCTCCAAGGGAAGGATGCTACCCAGCATTTGAGGAAAATCAGGTGCCCAGGGTATCTCACGTGAGGCAGGAATTACCCAGATACTTCTCCTCTGTTTATTTCTTATTTTTTAAATTGTTTGCTGAACAATTTTTAGGAACAATTAAGCTTGAGACATTGGCTATTGACTAACTGGCTCCTCTTGTAGGATGTTTTTTTTTTTTTTCTTAATCCTACCCATCCTTCACTCTCCTTTCTGGTTAATACTGATGTTATCTTTGTTCCTTCAGTTACTTTAGGGTTCAACAGCCTCATTTCTGAACTCTGGCTTCACTTTCTTCCCCACAGCAAATGTACAGCTATGCTCCCCATAGCAAATGCACTGGCTGGAGCATTAAATATATAAGAACAGAAACCTGGCTAATGTGCAATTAATACGGAGAGTCTGATTGAAATTCACAGGAGCCAGGGGCACACAAGGCCAGCTTCCCAACTGCCTCCAAGCTAGCTTCTGAATTCATTCACATTTGACTTCATGTTTACATGGTGAAAAGGATTTTGTGAACGAAGGTCAGGAAAATGTAGCATTAAGAAAACTGTCATTGAGCATATATTTAAAATTTTTCTTTACCAAAGTGGTTTTGCATACTGTTGATTACAGAATCATCCTGCTGTAGGTTATGCACATGATCCTGCTCCCAAGAACACATGCACTTGCACACATATAAGTATTTCTGTAATAGAAAACTTAGCACTCTGCTTCTTAATGAGTGGTGCTGTTGGGAAATGACCCCTGCTTTCCTAAACACACAGCAATCTAATTTGAACCTGTGTGCCAATTACTGGCCTCTGTGGAGCACTTTGCTGTGAAACAATCAAGTCACAATAGGATTAGAAAGCGTTGCAGGGAGACCACAAGGGAAAGCAAACACAGGCATAACTGCAGGTTTATTCCTTTAAATTGTCTGTAAATAGCGCTGATAGCCTCCTCAGTGCCACCTAGGTATTGTTTCTATAAATCCTCTGTAGGTACATTCTAAAATGAATACAGACAATGAGCCTTTTATAGCATACCAGTCCTACTCACTGAGCTGGTCTATCCTTATGAAGATTGTGGGTGTTTATCTAAGCACCCTCAGAAGGTAAAAGTAGACAAAACAGGGCAGACATCTTGGATGCCTCAAAGATTTTTTTTTATTATTATTATTATTTTTTATTTTAATTTCAGACCATACCTGTTAAAGTTTTCATTGTTAAAAGTTGGCTGTCATTCCTGTATGACTGGCCACATTTGTTTATGGCTGTGCATGGGTAGATATGGCAGATAGATAAGACACTTTCACTTCCACTGTAATTAACTCCTTTGCTCCAATCCTAAACCAACAGAGTAGTTTAATATGTGGTCAATCCCATGTACTTCACCTGGCCCAATATCACGAATGTGGTGACTTATCTTGCTAAAATGGGATCTTCATCAGAAATTATGTCCTTCAAGTTTTCTTCTTATCTTCCTTTCAGTCTTTTCTGTCTTATTCTAGTTGTCCATTCCAAAATAGAAGCTCTTTGATATTGCTTTTGTATGAATTATTTCTCCTGAACAGGACTCGCAAACACAATCATGACGTCGGCAGCAAAGAGAATTCACTGCACTGACTGATCCAGAGACTATCAGCTTTCAAGGCAGTGTGATGGATTGATTTTTTTTTTCTTCTAATTTGAGGGTAACTGTGTGAAAACAAATTTAATGAGAATTCAGAAATGCTGCTTCTTACATATATGAGAGGCTGCCGACCACCTCCCTTCCCGGCTCCTGACCTTGTGACAGGATGCTTTTCATGACTGGAACCTGCACTACCCCCACACACCTCCCAAAATCCCATGTCTCTCAGCAAACTCCCTCCACCAGCTCTTCCATCTTCCAGTCAAACTTTGCAGCTGAGTACAGGTGGCTGACTCCTGCACGAGTTAAAATGAAATTTAACTATTTCTGTGAAAGCAACATGTTGAAGGAGATTTTGAGGGGCCAAGAGAAAGCAGAAAGTCTCTCCTAACCCAAATTAAAGTTATGGAGATGCCACACATGTATTGCACAGGCATGTTTCCTCTCTAGGTGAGGCCACCTGTTATAGATACCTAGTTTAACTCTACAGACTGTTAAGCTGCTCTTTTAGGGATCACTCAGAGAATCAGATCAAGAAGCAGACTGTGGCTGTCAGTATTGGCAATGAAAAGTAATCATCACAGTATAGGTGATGTATACACATCATGTATATGTATACATATACTGCCACAGTATAGGCAGGACCTGTGATTGTCTTTCTCTGTTTTCTGTGTTGGGGCTTAGGTCTGTAAACTGAGATATTCTGTTAATTGAGCTATTCTCCTGAAGTTGAGGATTTATCCATCACCCTTTGTAGTCTCCTTGCAGTTGCTGCCCTCAATAGAGGCAGTTAGAGTAGATGATCTGAACATGTCCCTTTGTCTCAGCAAGGTGCTTTTGTAAAGGTGTCCACTTTTGTTGTTCACTTTGGCTGCTTAGCCCATTGTATTTTGGGGGAGGATTCTGTGGTCCAGATATACATAACCAGTTGTGTTAGGATACGCTATGTTTGGAGTACCCTTACTTTCTAATTTGATATGTGAATGTGCTCAAGGGACTTACCCTTTCTTACCCTTCTACTGTTGCACCTTGGGTGCTATATCTCAGCCACTTTCAACTGTGCATCCATAGCAGCTGCTTTCTGAACTCTCATAGCTCTTTTGTGTTCAGTCAGGAGCGCAGACTGTAGTCCTTGCTAAATTCTGTGGCGAAACTCTCCAGTGCCAGGTGGGTCAGGTAAGGAAGCTAAAACTCTGACAGATCCAGTAACTAAAGTTTTTGTGTCGACTTACAAAACCTGCAAGGTTGTCAAAGAGACAGATCCAAACTCTTCACAGTGGAAGGTAGTGAGAGAACAAAATGCAATGGGCATAAGCTGAAACAAGAGAGGTATACAAGACTTGGTATAAGGAAAAACTTGTTTCCTGTGAGGACAATAGTATAGTGGAGCAGGCTTCCTAGACAGCTTGTGCCATCTTTGTACTTGGAAGTTTTCAAGATACAACTGGAGAGAGTCCTGAGCAGCCTGGTGTGACCTCAGAGCTGCTCGTGCTCTGAGCAGGAGGTTGGAATAAAAACCTCCTGAGGTCCCTTCCAACCTATATGGTTCTGTGATTCTGTGACTGATACAAGTTTTCTTGACTAGCTGCAAGACAGCTATTCTGGTTACTCTGTGCTTTCCATATTTCTCCTTCCAGAACCATGCTTCAGACAGAAGTATTGACATTTGTATGGCACGCAGAATATCTGGATGGTCTGGAGATAATTCAGGTGCCTCAGAACAGATGTCTATTATGTTTGTAATTGCTCTTGTCTATCTGGCCTCATCTTCATCTGCATAGGTAGTGCCTGCATCATGCCTGCCAACCAAATGTCTTGGATACATCACAGTGTCTAAAATGCACAAGATGCATGTATTTAGCCATCCAGGTCACTGTCACAATAACTTCAGCCAGCCCAGTGACATCGCTACACGTAGAGGACAATAAAGGCCTGTAGCACCATCTTAGCTCCAAGGCCATTGTTAATCTATACTATTTAAATCTTTATACTATGTACATGTCAATACCAGACTGAACCTTAATTAACCTATATATTCAGAGCTGTATGTCCTAATTTCTTGTCTATCTTTTCAAATCATAATGTTATTGAAATAAAGACAGTTCTGTTTGGAAAAATATCAGCACAGAATTGATCACTGATGAAAAGTAGTCTTGCTGCGTTGAGTCTTCTAAAACTATGAATATTTGATCTCTTAATTGTAGCTATGCCTTGAATGACATTTAAAAACCTCTGATTTTATTAAGTTTCATCTTAATAATTTAATTAGATAAAACCAAGATAAGAGGTTTAGTAACACACATTTTGAAATTAATGAGCTGAGTGCCAGAGGATGAACTATATTACCCACTTCAAGTTCACATACAACACTAATTAATGTAGTCTAGCTTTGTTTTAAGTGCATTTGATAATTTAGTATGTGCAGTACTTATAGCTTAAAAAGAGGAGTCAGAAAAAATAACTAAAGAAGGCAGAGTTCATGCAGTCAGTGTAGGAAAGATATATTTTTTTTTCCATAAACATTTCAAGAAGTCGAAGAATACAAACTTCAGAAGTTTAGAAGTTACTATTTTTAACTACAGAGATAAGGCAAGGTTAATACTTTCATTCAGAATATCACTCCTCACTAAGGTAAAACAGTAATGACATCTAAATAGAAAAAATGGAGGAGGAGCATTTTTGTGACAGGTAAGAACAAATATTTCAAATTGCTGAATGAAATAAAAGAAAGGAGAAGATAAAGGCATTTAAAATGAAAAAAAAGATAATGATGAACATTTGAGTAACCTTTTTAGAAAAGCGGCTGGAAATGTCTGTATTTCATCAACGTTTTATATTGTGAACAATTTCATCTTTATGACAGTTACTTTTTGCCTACAAACCTTTTTAGAAGCCCTTTGCTGCTCTGGTTTTCTTCCAGATCTACAAAATGTAAATTTCTGGGTTTATTCCTGCTATGAGTAGTAGCTTTGTTAGTAGGAATTGTTATCGTACTGTTTTAAATTGGAAAATGGAGCATATTGGAAAATGGAAAGTGTTAGGCCTGTAATACTTTAATGAAGTTCAGGATATGCCATGAATTCCAGAGAAATGAAAGTGGTCTGTGGATTCACTGTAACACTGAGATGGATTGATAACCTACATAATGAACCTTGCTTATCCGTACTATATGGATCTTCTAAAAGGTATTTATCCTTATATATATATATTTATATATATACACACATATATATATACATACATTTGCATATATATACATACAGATATTTACTTTTAAACTGTTTGGCACTGGCTTTCCAGACACTACTGGTGTCATTCATAAGTAGTGTTGACATCATTATCATTCTTTAGTCAGATGAGTAATTTGACTAGAAAGGGCATACTCGGGATAGCTTTCTGAGAAATATGGTAACGGTGTTAGTAATAAGACTTTGCCCAGTTGAAACTGGGGTAACCTTTCCACCAAAGCAAGCAGGAAAACAGGAAGATGGAGTGAGGATCCAGTTCATGAGGAACTCTGTGAACTGGTCCCCAGAGCATCCTTGATCCATTTTTGCTTTTCTCATCTTGCACAAAGTGAATACAATTTTTACTGTTTATTTTATAATTATTTATCACACAAATTAGCAAAAAAGAATGAGCTTTCATAAGAGGACAGAACCACTTGAATGGTCAAATTAGTGTCTTCTTTATGCAAACCATGGCCTTTGTTCCTCTCCTTTTGTGGTATTATTATAATCTGATTTATCATTCAAACCCATCTGTCAGTGTGCCCCCAACATTCAGTGAGTTGACACAAAAACAGGAAAAAAATATAGTTGTCCCAACACAGTGAAGAGTCCAAACTCATTAAGAGAGTCACGGCTGTTTAGCCTAAGCCCCCAGATGTGTAGAGATGTGGCTACACAGCTTGTGGGCCCTGGCACGTATCTCCACAAGTGCTCACTATGTGGATGGATGTACTGCCTGGACATCTATCTGGGATCTCTAACTTGGCATCCCATTGAGCCATGAGTGTATAGTCTTTGATTTTATGCTCCACAAAGTACAGATGTCTCTTTTTTGTGTTTTCAGTGAAGGACTAAAAATGCTTATGGGTGCCTTGAAATCAATATTTATGATAGTAATATAGCATGAAGTCCACAAGTTTGAAATTTGAGCCCTGGATTGCATTAATAATACATCACTTTATAACAACAATACTGGAACTGGAGATGATATAACAACCAAATGTTAAAGACCTTCAGATGAATAGCCAATATGATGCAGATGTTGGCAAAGTATAGGGCGAGAGCAAGGAAACTTGAGGGAAGACATGAGATGTTTTGAAGTATTAACTCACCCAGGCATCACAGGTGTCCAGGGACAGGGGAAATGAAGATGAAAGGATGATCTGTGTGTCATGAACCTTCTGATGCCATACAGAAACTTTCCATCTTCTGACAGAAAAACATCTTTGGAGGGCTTATAGGCACAACCTCTTTTTAGCCCCAACATTCCCTGCATTATGACCAGCAGGTCAAAGGAATTGGTGCCTTAATTTGTACCCTTCTTAGCAGGATACAAAAAGTATACCAGACCTCTGATTCTTCTGTGGACTTTTCCTCAGTAAAGTGTTGCCCCATAGTTAAGAACAGCCTGTCATTTTTTTTTAAAAGCAGCTCCCATGGCATGATATTCCAGTAGTCAATCTGTTTACTTTTTATTGCTTTGCATACTTATGAGAGAAACATTTAATTGCACAATTTGGCACATGTTCTTCAAACCCTCCAGCATAAGATACGTGAGATCTTCTCTCTAATCACCTACCATAGAGAAAAGGAAGAGATGCTTTTTATGTTTTCCCTTCCAACAGCTTTGGACTATGAGAATGCTCCTCAGAAATATGCATTTCAACATGAGGGGAAAACTCCTTGCTAAAAGTTATTAGTAAAAAATTCTTGTGCATTGTTCCAAAGTAGCACCATGCTATCAGTTTTTAAATTTGGTTTTGGACAGAAAGGACTAAACAAACAATGAATAAACTCACAAACTAGTTCAATTATGAGGAATGATGATTTTTAGTTAGACTGAAAATAATTTTTTCCCCTGCATGGAATGAGGTCTTTAAAATAATAATAATAATAATTTTAAAAAAATCTTAAAAAAATAATAATAGTAATAATGCAGTTACAATAATGTGTAATAATAATAAGGCAAAAAAAGAAGCTAAGCTGAAAGAATGTATGTTAAGTTTTATACAATTTTACAACAGTTTTGAAACCCCAAAAAGCTGGGCTTATAATGGAAATGCTGGCAGACCTGTAACTATACTGGTGTGAATGGGGCTGTTATAATGAGAGAAACTATTGCTTGGAACGAGGACAAGTATATTCTTCTCTGGGCTTCTACAGTCCCTACACCCCTGGAGTACCATTCCAGACAATGATGAACTGTGGTCTCAATTCCCTTATTAGCTGTAAGACCTAAAAATTATATGTGCAATTAAAAGGCAAAATGCTGATATTACTCATAGGAAGCACTTTGTACATTAGCAAGGTACAAAAGTCTGCTGACACTTTGCAACAGAGAGAGTCAGCAGGGCAGAAGATTAATAGAGCCTCATAAATTTGCAGGGTGAAAACAGTAGATGGGGCAGAATAAGCATGTTGTGTTAGAGATAAATAAAGGGCATGGTCATCATGACAAAACATTTAACAAGGAATACATTCCCTTTTTTTAGACAGTTTGCTGGGCTAGCATTGGGTTGCTTTATGTGACTACATATAATTACTTCACAGCAGTTCCAGGAGTATCACAAAGACCTTCTAGCATTTCAAGCAGAACAGTATCAGGAAGAAACCTTTTAATATGAAATGTGTTGCCTTGTTTTTAATTTAATTTAATTTAATTTAATTTAATTTTTTTACAGAAAATTCCCAACATCTCTTTCTGTCTACAGACTTGCCCAAGGAAATACCAGTTCTTCCAGATCTTTCTCATTGTCAGGGCTAGGAGTTTTTTAGCTTTCCATGTGTAAAATATGAAAACAAGCATCTTCTATTAATTAATGTATGCAGCCTATATCTCCTTGAGTCTGAGAAGGGCTCTTCATTTTCTTTTGAGAGAAGTGCTGGTCTGGGAAATCCATGACACAATTTTATCTCAAACTATTATAATTTCCTTCCCAGAGATGAAGGGATGGTATTAATTTTAGGAAGCTGTAAAATTTCATAAAAAAGCACAACAGACATTTGAATCAGGTATGACTGGTCCGCCAAACTTTGTTTTATCAAAAATGCTTTCTTTGTTCTGGTGGTGGGAGATTTCTCAATCTGAAAGTGCTAAAATTATGTGAAATATCTCAAATATGATATTTTCACTGCTTTTTGCTTTCAGACTGGATGAACAGTTGAATATATGCATACCAATGAGAAAACAACAGGCGAGAAGTATTAAACAAAGTAGATAAATATAAAAACATAGGCAAATATAATAATAAATAAAGATTGTATTGCAGTGACAGATGGATCCCTAAAGTGACTGAGGACTGATGTTTGGAAGAGGGATGGATGTGCAGCTGGTACGATTGTGAACATGTGCCAGTTTTTCTGCACCAGTCATTCTGATGGGGAAGGGGAGCAAATTACCCCTGTACATTTGTAGATTGAGTTATTTATTTATTTATTTATTTATTTATTTATTTATTTTATGCATACAGTTTGCCCATACTTACTGCACACGATTTTTCTCATGTTTTCATATGTATATGCCACCCTTGCTAGCAATAGATTTCACATCTAACCTGACATGCACATAGGTGCCAACAATGCTTTTTATGGTAACAACAAGTCATAGGAGGCTTATCACAAAGGTTAGGATTTTTCCAAACTTTAAATCTTAAAGGTGTAGCTTGTAAAACTAATTCTGGTCTAATCCAAATAAAATTTATTTTTTAAAGTTTAATCTATTTAATTCCTTATAAGGTATCATGTTTTCTTGTTAATTCTATGAGAAAGAGAAGATCACACATGAAGTAGGAAGTCAGCAACATGACAGTGTCATTACCCAGCTGAACTCAATTCCCTGTTTGTTTGCTCACATTTTCTGGAAAAACCAACCAACAAACAAAGAAAAAAACATGACCTTTTGATCGGTCATGTAAATTAATACTTTAGTTTCACCTTTTTGCATATTTTAATGCATGCAAAATTACATATGTTTGTTTTAGATTTTTGGTGGGAGAAGAAGGTAAGAGAAACATGGGAAATCATGGAAATGCTTGGATTTCATCTGAAATTTAAGAAGAGTTGCGAAACTGAGTTGCATGGGCTTTATAAAATGAAAGGTGGTCTAATACTGGCAGTTGCACCATTATAGAAGGGATCCTATTGGTAATCAACTAAAGAAGTTAACTTAGATTTTATCAATGATGGGGTAGAATTTGACCTCAGAAAAGTGCATTCAGATTCCTGAAGGAATCTGCAGTCTCACAGAGTTTGCAAAGCTGTCCCATACAGGGAATGTAATAAGCACAGTTCACTATAGTAAAATGCCTATTCTGGAAAATTTAAAGAAATTAAAGGTGGTCTTCTGAGACAAGAGAATGGGACACATTTGCTACTAAACTGGGTGTTATTCCTCTGTGTTGTTATCTTTCTGAGGGTTTTGAAGAAGCAGTCAAAATATTCCACCACTGCTATTTTAGGGAGGTTGCGACTTAGGAGACATTTAATATTATGCACCCCTTCTACAAGTACCTAGGGAGTGGAGCACTGTGTTTTGCTTTCTAATAAAATTGTCTGTCTTAAACTTACTGACATTGTCACTTGCTAAATGCATAGAGTGAGGAGATGTTCTGTGATGTGATGATGTCTGTCTGGTCTTAGGTCTTTGATGTGATTCCTCTAAAAGAGGGGAAAAACAACTAAAGTTTGCAAGAAAATCAGAAATCACAGGAGTAAAAATACACCTGTCTAACCAAACCAGAAAGAAACCTCCTGTTTACTAACTTTGCTCTGAATCTTTATTTAACCTTATTTGTAAACAGCAAACATTTTTAAAAGGCTTTTTTAAATTTATGAACTAAATAATGCACCCTTACTTGGGGAATTGATGCAGTGTAGACTTATTGCAAGTGACATTAAAGAATAACTGTAACCATTTACATTTTTAGCTAAGGTTGTTATGCTATAATTGGAGCATGTGTTGATCTGCTTGTTCTAAATACTGTCGGCAAAAAGCCTCCCTGAAAAATAATATGATGTACCTTTTGTAGACAACTCAATACTTTCTTCTCAAAGAGTGGATGTTATTCAGGCAAAAAGTCTAGCACTAGGTCTCCTGAGATGCTTCGGGTTTAATGGTTTTGATAAAGCACTTGAAGAGTAGGTGATGTTTTCAGGAAGTTTATAACTTTGGGTTTAAATTAAGTGCCAGCTTCATTGCTGTGATTTCCAGCATCACAAGTGGTTATTGGTGGTGTTAAAGAACAGGCCAATGATGGCTATACCTGAATAATCATAAAAAGGATGGATTGACAGGTTTTTGACTTTTTTTTTTTTTTTTGAATTTAAAGGTCCTGAGTTGTAAAGTGTAGATTCAGACACAAATTTCATGAAAGATGGAAAATCTAAGGGTTTCTGTAGAATCTAATCTCTGGAATGACATCTGGTTTAGTTGCAGGGCTGGACATTCTGTACTATGCCACAAGAGACACTAGGTATTGTTTGGAAAAGAGTGAGTTTATTATATGTCTCATTTCTATAATTTAAATGATAATCTTTACATTCATTTTCTGTTTTCCTTCAGTAGGTCAGGAAATTACAGATTACCAACATTCAAAAACTATGATTTTATAATAATGATAAAAATATTGACAGCAAAAATGCTGTCAATGTGCTAACAATTATATTTCATATTTGTCTTTTGAATCTCAAACTTTTCACGTATCCTTACATTTCAAAATATATTTCAGAATTTGTTTTACAACCGCAAGGAACAAAAACCTACCTAAACCTCCAACTTACTCTGAACACATGCAGTCTCACAATTTACAGAAATATGGAGAAGGCTGAGTAATGTAAATTTTGTAACATGACTGATGGAAATTAATATTTTTGGTTTGTCAGATTCTCAACCAAAATGCAATTGCACTTGAAGCAAAAACCTATTTTTGAGTATTTATGATGCTACTGTTACCAAGAAAATTCAGACTTACTTTCCTTACAATTGTTGGAACATGTTGAGTATGTCTTGGTACCAGAAAGACACAAGAAAGAATCTAGTTCTGAAGTACAATTTCTGAGATGGATTGCCCCAACATCTTGACAGTACTATCAGATTGCTCCATTTCTCTTATAACGTTGCTGGAAAAAAGATAAGTAAAAGCTAGAAAAGTAGGACAGAAACCTCTATTCCTTTAACATTTCCTCCTCTTTTTTATTTAATCTCATCCTAACTATTATAAAAACAATAAGATTCTTAAAGTCATATAAATAAAGCAATAGAGTCCATCTCTAATTGAAAGGATTTTTTTTCCCACTAAAGATAATCAAATATTTGCTGTAAAAAAATGTAGTTGATAATCTGCTGTAAAAACATGTAGTTGATAATCTCTTGAATAAATTATTTTATTTGTGAATATATTTTTGAATTCTACGTTTGGTCATTTCTTTTGCTACTTAACAAATACATTATTCAAATATATTTACTATTATTTGATCAGATCTAACTGTGAGCACTTTGAGCAAACTCCCACACAAGAGATTTGGACTAATAATTTGAGTAAATAAGTTTCATTGCTTAAAGGATTGCAAAGAAATAAAATAGATCATTTTTGATGCTAGCAGAGAAAAAAAAATCTGTTAATATCACAGTCAGCTTTGCAATAAGCATTTCCTCTGATGCTAGGGAGAATTAACTTTACACTCCAATTACAGTCAAAGTTCCTGTGGAGACCTCACATCAAGAGACCATTCCTTTTTAGAGAAGCATGAGTTTAGAGCAGTGGGCTATAATTGCATGCACAGTATCAGACCTAAATGGAAGGATTTCAGGATAATCACCTGGATTTTCTCTCTGGTTTGGAAGAAGACTCAAGCTATTTTATAGCACAAAGTATAACCTCTGACGTATAGGGGCAGCAAACATGAGAACAAACACATGGTTTTCTGATCTTTCCCACAGAACTATTCTTCTTTTCCTTCATCTGGAATAACTATTAGTAATTTTGGTGGAAATTATTCCAGATTATGCTAGGGTTGTAATTTGATCTCCACCAAGAGATAAAGTAATGGGACACAATTTACTTTTCCAGTTTACATAGCCAAATTAACAGAAGTTATACTATCTAAATACCCTCTTGATCAGCTGCTGATATAATTGACATGATTGCTGTATTTGCCACAGTGACCTGTAAACTTTCCCTTCTGGAGTCAGTTTTCGTTCATATACTTTTACTGAACAAGATAAAAAATAGTAATTATTTGCTATTTATTTGCATATAGATTTATTTATTGATTTACCAGAGGTAGCTGACAGGAAGAGATCTCACTGACAGATAAATTGAATTGTTCCTCTGTAGCTCAAGAATGCATACTTTTTGTTCAGCAAGTGTTATCACTTTAAGCAGTTAGCTTTTTTTGTGCCTCTTTCCATACTTTGCAGATTTCTTATATTTCAGTAGTTTAGCCTTTACTGCATGGACAAAGCCTTCATTATACATCATCAAAGTATATTAAGATAATACCAAAGCATGGTAATTACAGTAATAAAATGAAATATGACATTTACTTTTACAGTCAGGTTAGCAAAGCCTTAACAATATCTGGTTACAGTATATTCCTTGTACAACTACTGGGCCAAATCCCAGTGTTTGCATCCTTTTTCTTGGTTAAGTTTTCATTGAATGAAATGTGTTTTCCTTGAAAATTTTTTAGCAAGAACTTTGGGATATGATCCCTTCTGCCTAATTGATTCAGTGTTTTCTAGGAGGTGATAAAATCAAGGACTACCAAAGTTGTTTCAAAGAAACGCATGGATAATCTCCATTGGGAACAAGATCTCTCTCTTTGTCTTTTGTTCTCTGTTGTGAACAACCAGGTTGTTAGTGAATGGGAAAAAGGTGAAGCATGTGAAGACATTCATAAGTATTAATTGATATGAATGCTTTATAAGTGATACAGAAAAAGGGATGTACACACTGAAAGATGAAATATATGAATTACTGCCCTGAAAAACTCTATTTTGAATCTCTCTCTCTTTTTTCTGTTTCCTTTTATTATTAAGTAATAAGTAATTTGTAGTAGTGATGCTTGCAATGGTAGATTTCCAGACCATGACAACCATGACTAGAATAAATGTAAATAAATTTTGGGACATAGTTGTACTATGATTATACTAAGTACCATAGCACTTTTAACCTTAGTTAAATAGCGAATCATGGTTTTCTATTTATAACACCTACAACCTAAAAGTGAACCAGGTGTTCAAAGTCAGTAGATTTTTTTGATAAGACCTCATGGGCAAATCTTTATGTACAAGGTCACTTGCTTGTCTGTCTTGTGAAAACTGAGATTTATGTTTCCTTGACTTTAATCGAGGACTAAAGAAGGCATAACACACTGATGATGGAAATAAAAGACGGAAAATGTATATTTAAGTTTAGGGACTAAGGTAAAAATAATGTGGAAAAAAATAATGTTTCATGCTTATTTATTGATTTTCCTTCATCATTTACTTGTTAACTTTTGCAGACATTCGATGTGAATACAGAGTGGAAGTCAGACTAAGGAGGTGTGCTTTGATCTGTCTTCTGAAGGAAGGAAGCACCTAAAGTGCATTAGTGTTTGATGGACTTTGGAAAGTACTACAAAAATTAGCTAATCAGAAAACTTTTCTGTTGTTCAGGGATACACTTATGTCAACTTTCTATAAAATTAACTAAGGCAGCAAATATGGAGTCAACATTTATTCTTAAAAACCAAAGTTTGGCAAGGATTCTCATGACCGTGTGTTTAAGACAGCAACACTTACATGAGAGCAATAGTTTTCATTCTTTTGTAGCCATTGCATTTTATTAAGCTGAAATATCCCCAGTTTTACATTTAAATTGGCAGAGATTGGAATGGAGTTGACTTAAACCCTAACAAAAGAAAGGGAGCCTCTGGCTGGCCAAGCACCCCTTCTCCTGTTCACTTCCCCAGCCTTCTCATCCTGGTGCCAAGAGCCCCACCAGACACAGGACTGGTGCGTCCAGCCATGTCTCACACTCACAGGGTACCACTTCTCATGTTGTCTGGGTAGGTTCTGGATGCCACCGAAGCTGTAAAATAATTATGGTAAAACTGTAAAATGTGTCTGTAGATCTATAAAAGTTTGCAGACGGTTCCAGACATGAATATAAAGAACAGAAAAATGGAAGGACTGGATGGAAGATCGATATTGTCCTTTTTCCTTTTTTTTTTTTTTTTTCTTTTTTTTTTTTTGGTTTCCAACTATGATGCTTGGGGAAGAGCATACAAGCAGCATGAGAATGTACCTACTCTTTATACAGAGTGCTGTCTCAGCCTTCAGCAAACTGCATTTCAGATTCTTCATGAAAACTATACCTGAAAGCATTTTCCATTACTTTTTGGCAGGATAATCCACTGACCTGATTAACTTGGTCTCTACCCAAGTTCAACAGAGTGTGTTCACTGCCGGCACCTGACCTCCAAATCTGAGTCTATGCTTAGGCTAGGAGAGATGCAATGAAACTGGTGGTCCTGATTCACCATTCATCAAAAGCAGATAGTTATCTGGAACATATTGCTGCTCCTGTGGAGAGGTCTTCCCTTGGTACCTGGTATTTTGGAGACATTGTCAGTACCATTATGCTGGCTGTGGTCACAGAGATTTCCATATCCATCCTTATATTTTGAGAAACAGACATTCTCTCACCTCTTTAGGGACCTTTTTCAGTCTCCATCTGTGGGGGTGACTGAAAGCTCACTGAAGCTGCTAAAAATAGCTTAATAACTTAACTCACCCTTGTGTTAGAACTTTGAAGTCAACATCTATTCATATGTATGGCACCTTTTCAAGCTGCTTTACTTTTGTGAACATGTGTTCAGAGGAAAAAAATTATAGATTTGAATATACAAATGCTGGAAAATGCTAGCAAGAATAAGAGGCAAAACCTAAAAAGTCTTGAGTTCAGTCTGAAAATGATCAGTTTTCATAGTTTTTGAAAGCAATAGATAATTGTTTTTAATGTGCCAAGAGGTACATGAATTTCAGACTGGAACTAGTTATTCTTGCAGGCAGAAATGACTACAGAATATGTGATTTAGCAAAGCAGAAGTAGACAAAGTGCCTTCCAACTTTGGGAAGATGATAAGAGTTCCACATGCCACGGAATCATCCCAAGTTATCTTCATCACCAGGATTTCGGCTATTCTAAAATTGGACTCCCTAACCTACTTTGATAAAGTTGTTCCACTTTGTAAAAATAATGAACTGTTTGTTAAAGCAGAGGCTTCAATGCCGGTTTCCCATATCCCAGATGAGCCCTGTAAATGCTGGGTTACAGAGTCAATTTCTCCCTCATGCTTTGGCTGTATTAATTTTTAATTATTTTTTAAACAAAACAAACCATTTTGCAACAAATGATCAAATTGTGTATTTGAATACTTTCATAAGCATATTCATGCTGCTTTTACTAATTTGAAGAATCAGAGAACAAGCCACGTTTTTTGGTTGTTTTGGGGAGGATTCTAAGCAAAGAAACTCAAGTTTCTAATATCCTCCTTTTACAATGACATTTATACCTAGTGAAATGCTGCTAATAACATTTAGGCTTCAATCCTGAAAAGTCCTGGCTCTTTTCCAAGACCTGAAGACATGAAAAGAGGCTTGTATGCAAGAAAGCTTGTCTGTTTTCTCCAATTATATCTGCAGATCTAATGAAAGATATGACTTCTCATTACAAACTTTTCCTTGTTTAACTCTAGGCTTTGAAAGTAGTCTCTTTGGGTTTAATTATAGCATGTAAATTTGAGCACACATATAGCTCTTCACAGGATCAGGGCCTCAGCAATTATCTGGGCAGGTCAGGTATTAAAAATTGTCATAATTCCTTAGCACAGCTCTGAAAATGGGTTGATCTGCTCTGTGGTATTTTCATGTACAGATATCCAACATCTCACAAGAAAAGAAAGTATATTTCATAGGTGGATTAACAGAAGGACAGAGAAATTAAGCCCAGGCTCATACAGTAGAACATGGATATAGGTGCTCAGTTGCCAGTCTGGAGCCCCATCCACTGTGGGTGGATGTTGCTTTTCAAACTCAACCTCTCCTCTTCTGCTCTTCACTCTGAAACATAGGCAGTCCTCAGACTCAACCTCAAATGTATGCTTTCAACAGCTGGCAATTCTCCAGTTTAGCACTCCTGTTCACACAACAACTCTTATTTTTAAGTATTGACGTGCAGAGTTAGCCTCTCTGGTGCCAGCTCAATTCCTACTCAATTCCTGCTATTGTATTTAAAGCTGTGATTATTGTCAAGTGCTATTGAGGGTTTCCGGTGATCCTGTAAAAATCCTCTTAATCAATCTGCTCTGACTGTATGTTGTTCACAGCTCTGATTAAATGCATCGCATGTGTACTGTATGATTATACAATTACCGATCAATTTATCTATCTGTAGAGTATATGTGTAAGTTTATTTTTATATCCATATCATACACAAAGCACATGGAGGTATGTTTATGACCTCTGAAAACATCCCCATATTGCAAATACAGTAACAGTATGCAAGTCCTTCTGTTAAAACAATCATAACCCCACTGCTTGGTCATCAGAATTCCATTCTATTTCTGTTGAATAATTGTCTAATAATGGGATGCATCCAAACCATTTGTCAGACTATTGGCCCAATTCCAGTGGTACTTGCATCCATCATTCTGTGTTAGGACACATTTGAATTAGTTTGCAGACAGTCAATACTGTCTTTATATGATTTTAAGTTGTGATAATTTCATTTTGGACTCACTTGCAGATCTTGCAGTGCAGATCAATATATTTGACCATTATTTCTCATCAAAGCACTCTAATTCCTTTCTACCTTGGAGGGACTAAAATGAACAATTAGAAAAATATAGTCCAGCTAATATTATATATACTATTTTGAGGTTAGGGTTATATCATATTGAAAAGTTCAGATGTTTTAGGCCAGGAAGAGCACAAAGAAACTGAAATTAGGGCTTCCAATTTATCTTTTCTTTTTGTATCTCAGGTAAATACATCAGTACAAGTTTTTCTCTTCTGTCATGGACTTTTCTTCTACAGAAAGATAAAGAGGACATAATGTGTCCATGGGGCAGAATTTCAGTGTCTGGAACCCAGAGTGGAATAATTTCAGCTGGATTTCTTCTCCATGGCTGTCTTTATTTTTTCCTCTGTCTCCTTGTCTCCCTGTTCTGGATGGGAACAAGGCATAGACTGTTAGACTGGGGCCTGCCAAAGGAGATCTTCAGAAAACTTCTATTGTTTTCATACAAGACTGATTGTAATGATACCATAAACTGATAATATTTTAGGAAACCCTCTGATAATCCTAGTTATGATGTCACTCACCATTGTTTCTAGTTTACAATTCATTTAACAATATGCAAAAACTGCCCAGGTACACCATGCCTTTTGGTAACTAAAGGAAGTTTTATTTAGACAATATTTAAAAAATATTTTGCTGCTCTAATTTTTATATATGCATACGGTACTGTATTTATACTTCACTGTAAAATGCAAACATGTTATATATATAGAGTATTATTTTTATATTATATAAAATACATAGAGTAAATATATATTATATTACAGACAGTGTGTTTTGGTCAATATTAAATAATGATGAATACTTTAGAAAACAATTTATTGAACCATTTTCAAGCCTATTATTTACTTGTTACTAAAAGTCACTGAACTTTCTACAAAGCAAACTTTTTTCTGAGAATTGATGTCTTGAAGATTTTAACTTTTTCCAATCATTGATCATTACTGATAACTGGACTCAGTAAGATTTTTCCACAGATAAGTAGAATATAGGGTAAGGCCTTGACTCCTACCATGTAGGTTTACAGATCTCAGGTTGCTACCATGGAAAATCTACATATAAAAGCAAATATATGAGCTATTATATTTTGATCGCATAGTTGTGCACATATGTGGGCAAACACCATCTTCAGCTGAAGAGTTGCAGTTCATTATTTGGACTAGAGGATGATCATTTTAGAGTGATACAAAGTATCTCAATTTCACATTAGGCCACTATTATCGAACCATTATTTGGCATGATGTTAATAGCTTCCATTTTCTTAATAGCTTTTAGCTAACCAGTAAGCTCTTAGCAGCAACATTTGGTCCTTCAGTTTGCATCCCTATGGTTTTCACTGTCATCATGTTAAAACATGAAAGATTAAGTCTGAGACATACCATTCTTGACCTTTCATATGCAAACCATGTTTCTTCCCTGTAGTTTGCTGCCCACCCAGCTCAGGTGGGTGTGCTCAGTACATCAGGGCAAAGCATTGCTGGGCTAGCAGCTGTGGGGCAGGCTGGAAGGTACCACCATCCCCTTCACATTCAAACTCAGAATGCTTGTACTGTTTCCACACTGCAGTTCACACCAACTTGGCTAAAAAAAGCTGGAGCAGAGGGAACCCAGTTCATCCGAAGAAAGTGTGTGCTTATCAGGTACCTTTGATTGAGCCTTCCGACAGCAAGTGGGCACATTCCTTAAGTAAAGGCTTGCAGAAATCAGTCACTGAAGTCAGTATGCTTGATTCCCTCTATAGCCAGTGGCACACTCATTTCAATTGTCTTGCAGGTCTGTTTAATGATCAGATAAATTGTTCCCTGAGAGAACTCACATCACTCCATTGGATAGGATGACAAGCTTGATTTTGACAATGACCTTTAAGATGCCCAGGTTAAGTGAGTTAAATCCTGCTATTAGCACTTAAAACTTCTCTGTAATTATCCCTGGAATATGATATTTCTTTTCTTCAAAACTGCTTTTAAACCAGGGGTAGCAGGATGAAAATTATGCACTTACTATTAAATCTGGTTAGTTAGATCAGATAAAATGATCTAGTGATCACTTCTGGCCTAAAATTTAGTGTAAGTCTGTTTATTAAATTAGACATTTCCCATTGAATCACAATTATATTTATGACACTCTCTTCTTGGAGTCAGTGGTATAAGAATGACCCATCCTGCTGCAGATGGTAATGGTACACTAAAGAAATTCCAACAAAGATTCAGAGGAAGCATGTGTTTCCAAGAAAGCTGAAGAGGAGCCAAATATGTAGAAGAAAAGGTTTGTTGTTGTTTTTGTTTAATATGTTGTTTAGATTTAGTTCCATAATTTATTTTGAATTTATCTATTACCAGAACTCATATTCTAGATAAAACTTTTAGAGCACTAGCAGATTAGAACTGAAGACCCAAGGAAAGATGTAGTTGCTCTCACTTTAATTTCATTTTCTCTTTTTCAAAAAAGTAGAAAATATTAGCTTCACTTGAATTCATAAGTTGGACATGTCTTATTTTGACAGTATTTTGGGGGGGAAGATCTCAAAATCAGATTGTGTGTATCCATATTTCATTTTTTTCCTATATTTGAAAAAATCTTAAAGCAAAGGAAGGTACTTAGGCCCAGAATATCCTCAGTTGAATTTTGAGGGTGTTAGACATGACGAGAATATTAAGGTATATATAATATTATAATATTATGTTATTATAATATATATATAATATTAAGGTATATATCTCTCTTTCATAGAGGTAGTATTTTCTCAGTAGAGTCTTGTAGTTCATGTAGTCTCAGAGAAGTATGTGTTTAATCATAGAATCATGGAACACCCTGACTTGAGAGGGACCCACAAGGATCATTTGAGTCCAACTCCTGGATCCCCAAAGGACCAACCAAAAAATCAGACCATATGCCTGAGAGCACTGTCCAAATGCTTCTTGAACTCCAGCAGGCTCCACTGAATAAAAATAGTTTAAACATCTTTCTTTCCTTCCTCCCTGCTAGCAATTCAGATTCAAACCTCCAATGATCACAGTTTAACTTCTGTATTCCAGGTTAAATGTGCAGGTTGGGCTGCCATAAAATCTTTTAGAAGGAACAAAATTTATCTAGGATCACCAGAAATCAGTACTCATTCTCTTTTTAATTTACTTTTCATGTTATCAGAGAGAAGATTCAGTTAAAAGATATATTGAGTGTGATTTTCTAGGTTATTTCATTTTTGTCATTGAAAACTTTATGGGATGGGTATATATTTCTTTTAAAACTAAGAAGTTTTTCAGAAAATTTCAGAATTTCAGAAATGCTGCAGTAGATGTGGGTATTGCACTTAATCATCATTTCTACTGTGCTGATAAAACATTTTCTGAATTTTAGAAAATTGTGGTTAGGAAGACTGATCTCGTTTCTTTTGCATGGGATTGCTCCTGTACATTGACTTCCCTGCTAAGCTTCTGGGGCTTCCCCACAGAGTGTAGCACTTCAGCTTCTGCAGAGCATCAAAATCAACGATACTTTAGGGTCTGTACTCATCACTTTCATTTGTGAACAGAGTTGGACCTTATGGCATGTTTTCAAAGCATGTTTTTAAAAACTCCTAATCATCTAACCTCCCATCTCTTTATACTGCCATGTTCCTACGAGCAAAAATTGGATTTCCTGATGGACAGTGTTTTGGTGTCCAAGTTCTACTAGGTCATATTGATTCTTATCAAGTCCTTCTTACATGGGTTTCAAATGCTTCCAATTTTCTATGGCTAGTTTTTTACCTCCTAATAGCTGATGTGTAAAAAAAACAAGTGAATTATTGTCATGAGAACTATTAATATAACCACATCAAATACATCAACAGAAAGGATTAGGTTCACTTTCACTTTATGAAAATTGAAAGGGTCTGTGGCTGTCTTCTGCTGTTTTGATGTTCATTACCACCATTGCCACACAGCTGGCCTTGGATGAAGAAAAACAGACTAAACTGTTTTCAGAAAACAGAAATTTTCTGAAAAACAGGCTAAACATGAACAAACTGGACAGTATTCTTATTTTAATGTGTTATATAAGACAGACTGCTAACCAGTGGAATATTTGTATGCACAAATAGGACAAGACACTTTTCAATTTGGGAGTGTTCATGGTGTCCTGGCACTCTCTGAACTCTCATGCTCGCTATGAGGTTGCACTCTATCTTTGCAGAGGATGTAATTTTCACAACATATTTTAATAGTGTGTTTTTGTTTTTGTTTGGTCTCAAATGTGGAATGGTTCAAATGGTTAGAAAAAAATCTGTGCCTTGAAGAAACTTCCAGTAGAAATTTCCATTCCCCAATATTGTATGTCCTCAGAGATCAGGGCCTTCACTAAAACAATAAGGAGTGCTTTGCTTGCCCTTCTGAAGAATAATGTTTGTATTCAAGCTTTTGTTTCTCACATTCAGTCTTGTAATGTTCTGACTGCAAGTATGCCACACTTGAACCACAGTAACAAGCTTCTGTTCCACTTCTTGGAGCATTGGGATTGTCTACAAATTTGTGTGTAAATGTCTAAGACTAATTCAATTTCCTGCTTTTGGATACAAATACAAAAATATTTTTAATCTTGCTTTCTTACATAAATGCACATAGCGCATCATGTTTACCTAGAAATGTGATGTATTCTTGTATGTAATCAAGCAAGAGTAGGTATCTTGCTAAAGAAGAAACAACAGCTTAGCTTGCTTGGTTTACTGAAGGAATTAGTGCTTTGTGCAGGAGGTCGCATTGGATGATTACAGTAGTCCCTCGTGTATTTAGAAATCTGTGAATCTGAAAATATACAAGTATAAATAATATATACATATATGCATGTAAATCATTTTTTCCACTGAGGAAAGGAATGAAGAAATAATTACGTATAAGAGATACTTGTGATGTTGTATAACAGATCACTGAGATGCCATGGTATTCATAAACCATAGAGAGGGTTGGGGCATATGTTCTGTGTGATGGAGTAATAAGTGAATATTATAATTATAAAACAGATAAAATGAAAAGAACAAATTAAAAGGTCCTTAAAATAAACTGTGCTTCTTACTCATGTAAAAAGACTGCTTTTATATGAGGAAATCATACAGAGGTTTTTTGTTTGTTTGTTTGTTTTGTTTTTTGAAGCTAACTATCACTGTGCAATGAGCTTGGCACATGTTATGGAAATTTTTGTTTCTTGTAACATCCTCAATGCGAACAGACTGCAGGATAAAATATACCTGTGGACTGTTTTACTATTGCAAATTCTGGGTTTCTAAAGTGAAAAAAAAAAAAGCCACTTATATTTACAAGGAACAGGAAACTAGTCAGAAATAGACATTGAATTTAAGTTTCTCATGTCACTTTATATGCACTTGAGAGCTTGGTATTTCAGCATTCATTTTTGCCTTATGATTTTCATACATGAACACGGATCTAACAAAAATACCATTCTTGTGAATATAATTCATTCAGTATCTTTACATTATCCATGTGTATTAATGGAATACAAGTTAGTGTTTTCTGTCCATTTCCAGGGTAGACTTTTCCTTATAAATTCCAGTGGCATAAAGTTGCTGTTATTGTTCGGTGACCTTGTGGCTCTGCATTTTGGAGAGTGTAACAGATTTTCCTAATTATGGCATACAGAACTTCAGAGTGTACCCACTGATGCATCATTTGGTAACTTGATACCACGTAGAGGCACTGGAGAACACTGAAGTTGCAGCAATGTCAGGAGCATCAGAATAAGCAGTTTGCAGGATGTGGAGGTGAGAATTCATCCCAAGAAACAAAATGTCTCTTCCTTGCCCTGCACAGAGTTGGCTGTTTGGACTGTGAGAATCATATTAGGAATATGTATATTAGGAAAAGGTTTTCCACCGTGAGGTGGGGTTGTTGAGCACTGAGCCTGTTAGAGTTCAGGAAGGGTTTAGACAACACTCTCAGGCATATGATTTAAGTTTTAGGTAGTCCTACGTGGAGCCAGGACTTGGACTGAATGATCCTCAAGGGTTCCTTTCAACCTGGGATATGATTCTCTGATTCTATTATAAGCATTTATATGACCAGAAAGGTAGGTCTGTTTAAAATACATCAATTTATCCACTAACAAAACTTCTCAACATAAATGGCACAAGTGAAATTAAACAATGAAGAGAGTCCTTTAGAAATAATTTATGATCACTGTCAATGAGATTTCTAAAAATGAAATTATACATTTTTTTTCAGAAGTTCCTCAGCGTCTTATGATCTTAGATTCTTTGAGGAACTAAGAAATACCTTGAGATCAACTGCCCTTGTCCTTCTGGGGGACTTCAACTTGAAGATGTCAAATGGGATTACCACACGGCCAACACAAGCAGGTCCAGAAGGTTCCTAAAGCACCTTGCTGATAACTTCTTGGTGCAGGTGCTAAGGGAGCCAACTAGGAAAGGTGCCCTCCTAGATCTGTTGCTGGAGAACAGAGAGCATCTTGTGGAGGACGTGGCAATTGGCGGCTGTCTTGGTCATACCAGTTGAGTTCAAAACTTTTGGTGACAGGAGGAAAACTGCCACCAAAACTTCAGTCTTGGATATGGGAAGAGCAGACTTCAGGCTGCTCAGGGAACTAGTTAAAACGGTCCCCTGGGAAACTGCTTTTGAAGGTGCTGGCATCCATCAGCGTTGGTCAGTCTTTAAGCACTGCTTCCTAAAAAAAAAGCACAGGATCAGGCAATTCCAAATATTGGAAGTCAAGCAGGTGGGGCAGTAGGCCAGCTTCGCTGACCAGGGAACTTCTTCTGGAGCTTAGGCATAAAAAGGAAGTGTATGGCTGTTGGAAGCAAGGTCAGGCAATGTAGAAGGAATACAGGGATACTGTTCGCATTTGTAGGGAGAAAATTTGTGAGGCCAAAGCCCGATTAGAGTTGAAGCTGGCCAGGTCTGTGGGAGACAATAAAAAGGGCATTTTAAAATATGTGAATAGATAAAGGACCAGAGAAAACATAGGTCCACTACTTGATGGGGATGGTCACCCCACAGACAAGGACATAGGCAAAGCAGGGACATTTAATTCCTTCTTTGCCTCTGTCTTCAATGCCAATGATGGGCTTCGGGACCCCGGGTGTCCTGAGCTGGAGGACCGTGACAGTGGGAATGATGAACTCCCAAATGACTCTGAACATGTGCGGGATTTGCTGCTCAACCTGCATCCATACAAGTCCATAGGTCCAGATGGGATCCATCCCAGCGTGCTTAAAGAGCTGGCTGACGTCATCGCGGGATCTCTCTCAATTATTTTTCAATGGTCTTGGGAATATGGAGAGGTCCCACTTGACTGGAAGCTGGCAAATGTTGTACCAGTTTTCAAGATGGACAAGAAAGAGGACCCTGGCAACTACAGGCCTGTCAATCTCATGTCAGTGCCTGGTAAAATTATGGAGAGGACGATCCTTGAAGTTATTGAAGCGCACCTGGGGGACAGTGCAGTCATTGGTCCCAGCCAACATGGGTGCATTAGGAGTAGGTCTTGTTTGACTAACTTGATTATCTTTTATGATAAGATCACTCATCTAGTCGATCAAGGGAAACCAGCTGATGTGATCTTTCAGTAAAGCTTTTGACACAGTTTCCCATAGGATCCTAATGGACAAAATGTCCAGCATACAGCTAAACAAATACGTCATACAATGGGTGAGCGATTGGCGATGGGCAGGCTCAAATGGTTGTGGTAAATGGGTCTGCATCAGGCTAGTGGCCGGTCAACAGTGGGGTCCCCCAAGGCTCCATTTTAGGGCCAGATCTCTTCAATGTTTTTATAAATGATTTGGATGTAGGACTAGAAGGTGTTTTGAGCAAATTTGTTGCTGACACTAAACTCAGAGGAGTTGTTGATTGTTGAGGGTGGAAAGGCCTTGCAGAGAGATCTGGACAGATTGGAGAGCTGGATGATCACCAACCGCATGAAGTTTAACAAGAGCAAGTGTCGGGTCCTGCCCCTAGGATGGAGCAACCTTAGCTGTATGTACAGACTGGGTGAGAAGATGCTGGACAGCAGCCCCAGAGAGAGGGATCTGGGGGTTGTGGTTGATAGCAAGCTGAATATGAGCTAGCAGTGTGCCCTTGCAGCCAGGAGGGCCAACCACACCACATCCTGTGGTGAATCAAGTACAGCATTGCTAGTTGGTCGAGGGAAGTGATTGTCCTGCTCTGCTCTGCACTGATGCAGCCTCACCTTGAGTACTGTGTGCAGTTCTGGGCACCACAGTACAAAAATGACGTGAAACTACTGTACAGTGTCCAGGGGAGGGCTACAAGGTGAAGGGCCTAGAGGGGAAGACGTATGAGGAGTGGTTGAGGTCACTTGGCCTGTTCAGCCTGGAAAAGAGGAGACTGAGGGGAGACCTCATCTCAATCTACAGTTTCCTCAGGAGGGGGAGTGGAGGGGCCAGGCACTGATCTGTTCTCGTTAGTGACCAGTGATAGGACCGAAGGGAATGGTGTCAAGCTGCAACAGGGGAGGTTCAGGCTGGATATCAGGAAGAGGTTCTTCACTGAGAGGGTGGTCACGCACAGGAAAAGGCTCCCCAGGGACGTAGTCATGGCACCAAGCCTGTCAGACTTTAAGAAGCATTTGGACTGTGCTCTTAGTCATATGGTCTGAATTTTTGGGTAGACCTGTGTGAAGCCAGGAGTTAGACTCGACAATCCTTGTGAGTCCCTTCCAACTTGGGATATTCTATGATTCTATGATTCTAGATGCTGCCTCGAACAGGGAATTAGGAGCTGTGGTTCCTATGTTTGAAGCTTCTCACCTTTAATGGGAATCAGACAGTTGATCCTTTAGATTGAGACAAAATCTGTTGTGTCTGAGTCTTACATTTGTAATTGCCAGTGATATACCTCTTCAAATTTTTAAAGAAATAATTAAGATATATAATGAATTTTCTCTGGAGATTATCCTCTCTCTGTCTCTTTATTTGTGCAGGCAGTAGACAAAGCTTAATCTAAAATGGATGACTTCCAGAGGGCTAACTGAAGTGAATCCCATACTGCAATCATCTGTTCCTACTTCTGAAACTCCTCTGAAAGAGCATGCATAGCTCCCATGGATTCACCAAGAGTTACTAATACTTGTCCATAGACAAAATGTGGCCTTGATGGACCAAATGCCTCTCAAATTTTGTCTGAGAGAAACATCCTAAGTCTTCTTCTCAATATATAATAGATCTAAGTCTCACTTTGAGCTCTACCAGATCTCACAGAGCTTTTATTTTCAGTTTGTGGTCTGAAGATTTTTCTCACTAAGGGAAATTCCCTTCTGAATTTCATGTTAACACATCTTTTGCATTCATACTTGCTGAATTCTCTGAGTGCTTAGTTTATAGATTTGTTCTTTTTTTTTGAGTTCACCGCTATCTAAGTTTCTTTCTTGACCATCTGAAGAGTCTGATATTTTAAGTCCATTTTCCATTTGTTTCATTTCAAGCAATTTTTCTCATAAAAGTTGGATTTTTCCAAGGCACCAGCATAGATCTTAATTACCATTCCTATTTCAAATAACATATTAGATCAAAGATTGAGGTTCATCTTATCTTGTCTATCTTACCTGTCTCCAAGTCAGTCATGAGGTCTACACTAATTGGATACACTTCTTTTATAGTCGGTGAAGAAAGATATGAACTTCTAGACTATCTAAAGATAGGTGGAATGATTCATAAGTCATTAAATGTCATCTATCTTAAACACCTATTTTAGGCTGGAAAGACTAAGAATTGTCTCTCCATTGTTTATAGAGGAAGCCTAGAAAATCATCTAGGATAACATGACTAGGTTTTGAATGGCTAAACTTAGATGAAACAAAAACAACAACAAAACAACAACAACAACAACAACAAAAAGTGATCAGTTTGGAAATATATTGAGGAAAAAATCCATATTTTTTTCCTGAATAACTCTTTTTTTTTTTTTTTTTTTTTATTTTCCATTCATTTATCTTTACATTCTAGTTCTGCAAATTCAAGGAGTCTTTGGACTTTCACTGTTACATTGAGATGGCATGCAAGTCAGCTGTTCTCAAACAGATCTGGTGAACAAAAGGATGCAGCTGGAACTTACTAAGGGTACAATTACTTGGTGGGAGGTTTTGCCCCCTTTTACGAGCAATGTTCCAAATGATGCACAAGTGACTGTGCACAACATTGTGCTTGAGATAAGAGGATAGAATTATAAATTCTTTCTTGAAGGGTAAAGAGATCTGGTTACTTTTCTTTATGAAAAGTAGTATTTGAGTACTATAAATCAGTAGGCTTTAGATCAGATGAGTTCCTTAGAGTTCCCATTAAATTTGTTTTTCAATGTGGATTTTAATGCCAATCTTGAAACACAGGTTTAAAATATAACAGTTAAGCTTCAGAGGTCATTGATTAAACAGTTCAAATCAGAGCCATTCATGGGGTGGACTGCTAAGAATCATAGAGTCATAGAATATCCTGATTTAGAAGGGTTCCACAAGGATCGTTGAATCCAGCTTTTGGCTCCACACAGGACCACGCAAAAATTGGACCATATATCTGAGAGCATTGTCCAGACTCTTCTTGAATTCTGGCATGCTCAGTGCTGTGACCACTGCCTGTTCCAGTGTGTGACCACCCCCTCAGTGGTAGAACCTTTCCCTAACACCCAGCCTGACCCTCCCCTGTCCCAGCTCCATGCCATTCCCTCAGGTCCTGTTGCTGTCCCCAGAGAGCAGAGCTCAGCGCCTGCCCCTCCGCTCCCCTCGTGAGGGAGCTGCAGGCCGCCATGAGGATTCCCCTCAGCCTCTTCTGCTCTGGGCTGAACAAACCAAGGGACCTCAGCTGCTCCTCACACATCTTGCCCTCTAGACCTTTCACCATCTTTGTAGCCACCCTTTGGACACTCTCTAATAGTTTTATGTCCTTTTTATACTGTGTTGCCCCAAACCGCACTCAGTACTTGAGGTGAGGCTGCATCAGCACAGAGCAGAGCAGGACAATCCCTTCCCTTGACCAGCTAACAATGCTGTGCTTGATGCACCCTAGGATATAGTTGGCCCTTTTGGCTGCCAGGGCACACTGCTGGCTCACGTTCAACTTGCTGTCAACCAAAACCCCCAGATAACTTTCTGTGGAGCTGCTCTCCAGCTTCTCATCCCCAAGTCTGTATGTATAGCCAGGGTTGCTCCGTCCTAGGTGCAGAATTTGGCACTTGGTCTTGTTAAACTTCATATTGTTGGGGATTTCCCAGTCCTCTAACCTGTCAAGATCTCTCTGCAAGGCCTCCCTACCCCTCAATGGAGTAGGCAGCTCCTCCCAATCTAGTATAATCTGTAGATTTACTCAATATATCTTCTAGTCCTCCATCCAAGTCACTTATGAGAAGACTGAAAAAAACCAGGCCCCAAAATGTAGTCTTGGGGAACTGCACTAGTGACTGGCTGCCAGGCTGATATAACCCCATTTAATATAAAATTTGAGTGTGACCTGTCAGCCAATTTTTCATCCATTGTATTATTTATTTATCTAGCTGTATGCTGGACATCTTGTTCACAGGGATACTGTGAGAAACTGTATTGAAAGTTTTACTGAAATCCAAAAAATTGCATCTACTGTCTTCCCTTGGTCAACTAGATGGGTGATCTTGTTATAAAAGGAGAATTAAGAAGAAGTTACAAGCTGCGAGTTCACCATGTGAACAAAGATCCATGTGCACTGCTGACTGATCACCAAATGTCCAAGACACCAGCTGGCTGTAGCTGGGGTAAAGCCAAGCAAATATGTGGTGGAGATATTGCCCACAGGGAAAATTAATGGGACATTTGTACAACACACTCCTGAGAGAAATGAAGTACTACATACAGTTCTGGTCCCTCCAGTTTTCAGAAAGAAGAATCCAAACAGATACAGATGCAAAGGAGTCTGCCAGCATAATCAGGGGAATAAAGGAAGGAAATATGAGCAAAGATTAAGAAGGTGAAAGAGGAAAGCATTTTTTTTTGGTACATCAGGAGGACTGGTACACAGGGTAAAGGAGACCTATTTAGTACAACTGACAAAGTGTTTGCAAAAGAACATGTGTATTTAGGTTTGCTGAGACTAAACTTAGACTGAAAATCAGAAGAAAGGTCCTACTCATTAAAACAGAGCACTGGTACAGCTTTTCAGCACAGACACTGGTGAGAAAAGCCTCAGTAGTTTTAAAATAGCAATCTGATCCATTTATCAAAAGTCTTGTATCACACAAGTGTCTGTGCTGACCCCAGAGGTCTCTTCCTCTCCTGTTACTGAAATCCCTCTCAGTTAAGCTTACCTATATGTCAGCTGTTCACCCTCTTGGCATTTTATGGTTAGTTTCCATGCTTTTCTTCCCTAGCAATTAGAACAATAGTTTTAATTAAAAAGAGCTGTAAATATTTTAAACACAAGACTGAAAAATGCTGAGAAAATTCTCCATCCCAGAGAAAAAGTTAAAATGCAGCTTATTAGAAAGTCTAAATAGTAAGATGAAGACAGAAATTTACAGAAACTGTCTCAGCTAGGAGTTGTTAGAAATCCTTGTCAAATGTGTGTATCTTAATCACTGGAAATTACTAGGTCCTGTCCTAACAGAAAAAAAAATATTTTTCAAGAATTTACAAGGTATCAAATAACATGTTACATGACTGCCACCTCTAATTTGAATTAGTACAATTTTAGCAGTAATTAAACTCTGATAAATTAATGTAACTTGAAGAACTGAATTAGCCCTCTAGAAAATAGCTAATTTGTCTGTATTGAAAGATTGTCATTGCATTTGCAATAATGGATAACCCTCAAGGGGTGTCAGAGCTCTAGGGATAAACACCACTTTTAGATCAGCTTTTGGTTCTCAGCAAAGACCTTTCTCTCACCAAGACAAAAAGGCTGTATTGCTGTATGTCTATCTTTCTCTCACATCATTTTTTTTCAAGAATGTGAATAATATCAAATGAACGTATTAAATATTTTTTGGCAGACTAACAGCAGGCCGCTTGTTGACCTTTCACCTCATATTGATTTATCCTTCAGTCATTTTTCTTGGTGATTTCTGCTTTTCCTATATGCCTTTTATTTAGGAATAGGGAAATTCTGTCATTCTTGCAGAAAAGCACACTATTTGTACTTGACAGTAGAGAATACATTGTACAATATTTCATTCCCTTTCAGAACTTTGTTGGTTCAGGATTCTCCCATGAAACAGAAACTTTTGTCTGTTCCCTACAGACATATATACTCCTTAGTTGCTCCTTTCTCTGATAGACAAGTTCCTAGGAGGATATCTTTAACCTAAAGAAACACAAAAATACGCTCCCAAGATGTTAAACATGCCAGAAAGCTTCTATGTAGCCACAGATAGCAAGGATTTCTCTGTCTAGTCAGCTGGGAGGGCCCAGCATACAAGGAAGCATCTTGCCATATTATCTAAATATCTTAATAGGATTTGTATTTAAAAGGGTCTCTGGAGAGGAAAGTTCCTGATGTGTACTAGTGGTGCTGATGAGAACGCCCTACTTCCAGTGCTCGCAAGTAGCCTCCAGGAGTAGTAATGTGCTCAAGGTGGGCAAGGACATTTCCAGCAGGGTGTTGCAGAGTGGCAGGCTGTCACAGGCTGGACCAGAGGGATCTGAGCCTCTTTCTTGCCTGTTCACAGACTCAGATATTTTTGGGGAAAGAACACAAAGTCATATCTTTACTGTTAAGTAAACAGAGCCTCTCTGGTTTCTTCCTTGCAGTATTACGTTATTAAACAGGTATAGATAACAGTTATAATAATAATAATAAACAAACAAACAAATCAGCCTGTCAAAGCCATTTGAAAAAGTAAATTGGTTGTATGCTTTTCTGGTATAATCCCAGCTTTACCTTCTTTACTTAATTACTTAATGCATGTAAAGTTCATACCTATCAAGGGAGGACTTGTCTTTTAATCATCATTGTTAGCTCCAATGTCCTAGTAAGGTTCCACTTTGAGTAATTATGATCATACTGGATCAAATCAATCTCTGGTTTAATAACACAGAAACATCTTCACTCCTTAACTTGCTCGGTTATGTTTCTAGCTGTTATCTAGCCCCGATATTCTGCAAAAGTGAAAGTGATGGCCTGTCTAGAATGAATGGTCTGTTTACGTAGTCAGTGGTGTATGGGAAAGCTTTTGATATACCTTAGAAGGAACCATGATGTATTGCCCAGCATGGCAAAAGTAAATGCAGTCTTGATTTTGAGAAGAGAGGTGTTAAGCTTTAAATATGATTTTTATATGAATATCAGAAATCTGAGGTAACTAAAAATTAAGATTTCATTCCTCTTGAAATTTAGAAGTTCAAACTTGATTTGATCTCATTTTTTAAAGCTATCACAGCTGGACAAAAACAGACTAATTAAGGTTTATAGAACTTGAGAAATTTGGACAAATATATTTCTGAATGCCCTTACTTGTTAAAAAGGAGAAACACTGGAAACATCATGCAGTTAATTATTCAACCTTGCCATGCTTTCTTTTCATTTTGCTAAAATTCCAAAAGCCTGTGTCATTGTACAAATTGTGCCAAACAAACCAATTTAATAACAGTGCACTAGCACTTAGCAAATGCCCATCTGAAAAAGTGATTCCAGGTGGCTATTTCTAGATTCATACTAGTATAATCAGAATGCAGCAGAATCTATGAACAAGCCCTAGGGGGTTTGTTGAGCTGTTGCTACAGATGATATCTCAGGCCATTTTTTAATTAAGCCTGCTAATTATGCAGAGTAATGATCTCTCCTTCCCATGTTTTTTTTTTCTTTTTTTTTTTTCCATAATGCAAACTACATAGGGCCAGTCTGAGACCACTGTCTCATGACCTATCATAGATTGTGTCTCAGAGCCTGCTAGTGTGTATAGAAATCATTACTTTCAAATTAGTGTTATAGAAATTACATTATTATTTTTTTAAAAAGCCAAAACAAAACCAAGAGAAAGACAAATGATAAAGCAAGCAAAAGATAGTACATTGTGAGGATAATTACTCAAGTAAGATATGTCAAGTGGTGTGGGGCACATTAGCTATTTTATTTTGTTTGCCAACTGATTTGCATCTAATTCATCAAAACGTGGAAAACATTGCTTTTGTTTAAGCATTCTGTGGTTCTGGACTGAGCCTTGCTCTACTGCCCTTCTCTGCTGGAAGACAAAAACCTCTGATTAAGAATGACAGACACTTTCAGTGAAGCAGTTTTTTAAATAGATCTCTTTCCTCAGTCAGAGCTGGTATAATTACAGGGTATTTTATTTCTCCATTCACAGAGTCAGTAAGAACAGGAAGAAATATCAAGTTACGCAGCAGCGAAAGGGACAGATCTGTTTACTTGACAAAGTTAATTGATTATGCTGAGTTCACTCCAATATAGGGTCATTGAATAGTTCTCTTATTGATGAAATGATACCATCTACTGAGGATATTAACCTTATTAGCTTTCTGCATTATTGTAGCTGTACAGTCTTGCTTCAACATAATATACATTTCTTGTGAAAATGTATATGAATATGAATATGAATATGAATTCAAATGAATAAAGCCAAAAATACTAATTATCACATACATGTCTAGACCTACATCCATATTGATGTACATATATACAAACACATATACCTAAATCCAGAGAATGCTATAAAGTAGCTGAGTTGCTTGGACTGAAAGACTTAATGTTGGCTAGGGAAATAAGATTTCAGTTGCCTTAGATTTTTGTTACTTTATATATATTTTTGTCAGCATTTAGGAATCATTTTTTTTTCTTCCCCTTAAACTATTATTTGAATATTACAATTAGATGCATGTATACCACATCCTTAAAGGATGTGCATCCTTAAAGTCTACTAATTAACCTTCTCAGCACTACTTAAAAATGCCATCTATCTATTTTTCCAGCTCCCATATGAAAAACTCCTCTTTCCTGTTATGTTACCGGTTTTAAACACTGAAGTTTCTACCTCAGAAAAGTCCAATACCTTTCAGAATTTATAAAACTAACCTAAATTTTCAGATTAAACAAATGATTTAGATGTCTACGGTTGTTGCTACTTAACATTAGATACAGGCAAGAGCAGGCCATGAATTTTTGCAGGAATTTGCTTAATTTAAAAGTAGTTACTGAAATCTATTTAGAATGTTGTGCTTTATTTCAGTACTATGTGTCCAGTAAGAATTAAAAAAATAATAAAATACAGGAAAGATTTGTCAAAAGAAACTACAAAATGTTTTATAATACCAGTGTTCTCTTTATTATTGAGAAGATCACATGAAGGTTCAAGTTAGCCTTCTTCAAAACAGTTTGTCTTTAATTTTGCAGTTGGAAAGAAATTTTATTTCAAATAAAATTATGTAAGAAAAATTCAAACCAGAACAAAATACAATAATGACAATCTGTAACAATTATTCCTGAATCCTGCCTCAGAAAGGTCCTATGGTCTGTTTCCGTCCCATATTCCTGCAAAATGTATTGAGTGGGTTGAGTTTACTTTAGTTTTTCATCTGTCTTTAACTGGAGAATTATATCATTTAATTTCTGCAATTATATATTTGAATTATATTCATTTCATATATATATGAAAATATATATTCATTTCATATATATTCATTTATTTTTACATATTTACCCCCCAGTTTTGCTCTGGGATCATCTTCCTTGTTCAGTCTGTATTAAAGGTGTGATACAAAGGAAAGTTAGAGATAGATCTTTGTTTCTAGCCCTGTGATGTGGGCCCTAGGTAATTGTTTACATTCCCAGCCTGACTTTCTGGTTGACATTCTCATTGATCTAATTTTGCTTTAGAACCCAGAAAAGAAGAAAAAAAATGAAATGATAACACCTGATGTACATGAGCTCTGACCTGTTATAGGGTCCACCTGAAACACAGATTTATTATCATGCCACAGGAGTTAGTAACTTAATACTGCATTTTTAACAGCACGGGTATATATAATATGCATGCTGCATTGTATTGTGATTGTTCATCCCTCCTTGCAAACAGATCCACTTGGTGCTGCATGTTTACCCTTTGTATGCTGCATTGTGCATAGTTAATTAGGCACATGCTCATCCTTCACTGGTGCAAGCCATATCTTTGACAAAGCACATTTTTTGCTGTTCACCTTTGCAGTGGGAATTATATCAAATATGGGACCAAATTCCCTGGGGAGAATAAAACATAAGCAGTCCTGTATGCTTCCCCAAGGACCCTAGCCATGTGACAGGAAGAGCTCTGAGATGTGAGTGATTGTGAAGAGCTGATTTCAGGTGCTTAACCTCCTCAGTCCCAGGCAGGTTTCTCATTGAGAATATGCCTTGGAGTTAATATGGCTAACCTCTAAACAGCTGCTTATACATGGACAGGGACAGTTTCTTCTTTGCCTAACAGGAGAGCACACCAGAGCAGTTGTTGGTGGTGTAAGCTGTACAAGAACCAAGCAAGGAGGCTGAAGGACTGAAGACAAATGAAGTCTGTTGTCTCTGTCCAAGTTCTTCAAACCCTTTTTCTCATCCTGTAACCTTGTCTGCTAGGATTTTCTCTTTGCCCAGTGTTATGGATGATAAAAAATCCATAATCCAAATTCCTGAGACTGAGGTAGAAACTTGAGATTGCTTAAACTTTCAGAAAGAAAATCCACTCAGAGCTGTGTAGGAGTCAGTGCTATTAATGCATTTAAAACTTTTATTCCAATTTACAAACTAATGACTGAGCAGAGCTAGGGTGAACCACTCTCTCAGTTTCAGAGCTATCAGAAATAACTTGTAGCAGAAGCAACCCCCACAAAGCCCCTCCTGTCTGAACTTGTCCTAGAGAGAAACTAATAAACAGTAAATGTTTCAACATAGTATACCTGTCACAGCAGTCAAATACTGACATTTTTCTGTACATGATGGATTACTTTTGTTTGGTGCCTTGTTGTGCAAACATAAAATTCAGTAACCCACAGTCCATTGACTGTGCAGGGTGGGTGCAGCTGCTTGAAATGGACTGGTGAGAACAAAATGCTAATGAGAGTCAATAGTTGTATACAATGAAAAATCAGTGTACTGCATTGCAATAGGATGCTGTACTTACTTGAATTTAACCAGAAGTACTCATTGGATGGTTGTCTTTTTTTCCTGTCTCCTGAAACACAACATTAGTGAAATGTCAGTTTGTATTAAGATCATTGGTGGCCTTTGCTATGTACATTCTTCCATGTTTCTGCACAAAGATTATGAAGCACTGGAATTTTAGCTCTAGAGATCGATCTCTCTTCATGTCTGATATTAACTTACATCGCCAGGGCCAGGGTGGGTGTGAAAGAGGTGGGCAGAAATCGTGTTTATTCACTGAACCTTGAGGTAGAACTTCAGCAAATGGCTGAGCTGCTTTGAGCTGCTGAAATGACTGCAGTTTGGGTACCCTTTTAGGGTTTGCAATGATAAGAGCAGATCTCTAAGGAGTTGAATGTCTGAGTGATCTAAAACCAGGGCAGTCAAGCTGAAGAGGATGTGTGCACTAACCTGTTTGCACTGAATAGTCTCCATAAATAATTTACAACTATGACTGCTAGCTATTATTACAAAAATACTGGATTGCATTTTGACACATGCAGCCAGCTTGTAAGTCAATAGATACATTTCACCTAGTGTATGCAGACCACAGTTTCAGCCATCCATCCATGTGTGTTTTACAACAATGCAATCTACCATTCCAAAACAACACTGAGAAGACCTTTCAAAATAGGTTTAAAAAAATCAGAACAGTGATCAGACTGTGGTCTCTTTTATTGTATTGGTCCTTAATGGGGTTCTGTCCCCTCCCTGCACACAGCTTTCAGTCTTAAACACTTGTGATGTTTTATTTAAGGGTTCTACTCTGCAGCCAGTGCTGTGGAGTCACTCAGGATCTACCTCAAGATTTCAGGGGAAAAAAAAAAAAAAAAAAAAAGGATGCATCCCTGACATTCCCTTTACTGTTTTCCTTTGAGACTTGTTCGAGTCACCAAGAAAGTATTTCATTATAGCTTGATTAACCAGGAAGAGTGTTAGTGGGTTTTGCCTCAGTCTTAGGGTTTAGCAGGCAGGGGAAGGAGGGGAAAATACAGTTTCCTGTAACAATCAAGTGAAAAAATATGTAGAAGTGTGTTAATTAACCTCAGCAAAATGAATCAGGAAAATCTTTTTTGTAATAAAGATCTCACACTAGGTGTTAGATTACCTAACATGTTTGCTAAGTAAAAAAAGAAAAAAAAAAATTTGAAAAGAAAATTACCTTCTCCTGACCCTGTTTTTTAAGATTTCATCATACTGCCATTTTATTATAAAAAAAAAAATAAAAAAAAAGAAATGTGTGTTTTCAAAATATAATTTTACATGAAATTAAGGATCACCTGCATCTCTTTGGAAAACTATTTTCATTGTGGAAATTCAAGATAGAAATAAGAAAATATGAAAAAACATCTAAAATATGAATATTGGTTGTAGCAATATTGCAATAAAAATATATTTACCCTAAAAGGCTAGACAAGAACTGAAAGATGGGATTTCTGAGACAGTTGAAGTCAACTATTGGTTAGAACCTGTGTGGGAATAACGATTATCCAAAGATTCAACCTGATTAGCTGTCTAGTTATGTTTGATATCATCTTCGCACTATAAATCAGATCCCAGTTCTCACATATCAGAAATTTTCCATTAATTACAGTCTTTTTCTTTCCTTCCTTACCACCTCCCCACACCTACTGTGTCATGTAGTTATAGAACAAAACATAACGGAGGAAGCTTTAGGTTTTATATGAGGAGAAATTTCTTTACTGAGAGGGTTGTATGGCATTGGAATACACTGCCCAGGGAAGTGGTTGAGTCACCATCCCTGGAGGTCTTCAGGTGTCAGTACTATGTTAAAGGTTGGACTAGATTATTTTTGATTTTTTTTTTTCCAATCTGAATGATTCTATGATTCTCTGATTCTGTGATGGAAGGGAAGAGAAGAAAACGTTGGGAAGACAAAGCGGAAGATGGGATGTTACAATTTTATGTTTATTTTTTATGTTTTCCTCATAAGACTTGTTCTCTAGACTCTTCACCAGCTTCATTACCATTCTTAGGACATGCTCCAGCACTTCAATGTCCTTGTACTGAGGGGCCCAGAACTGAACACAGTACTCCAGGTGCAGCCTCACCAGAGCAGAGTACAGGGGGACGATCACCTGCCTGGTCCTGCTGGCTACACTATTCCTGATAAAAGCCAGGATGCCGTTGACCTTCTTGGACATCTGAGCATGCTGCTGGTTCATATTCAGCCGGCTATTGACCAACACCCCCATGTCCCTTTCCTTTGTGCAGCTTTCCAGCTATTCTTCCCCCGGCCTGTAGCACTGCATGGGGTTGTTGTGCCCCGAGTGCAGGACTTAGCCTTCTTCTAATAAAACTTCCTTCCTACACTTTGGCATGCAAATAGATCGTACCAACATTCTTTTATGCTCACAAGTAAACATATATAAATTAATCTAAATAGTGTACAGGGTTATGAGGAAGAAGTATGTTCTACTTCTAAATTTGGCTCATAAAAAATAATTTGTTTTTCCCTGTGTTGAAAAACGATATTGAAACTTATTTGATGTATCATTGCAAATAACAATGCATAAGAAACAGCGAGCTGAAGTAACCAAGGAAAAAATCAGGTGTGTGTCTTAAGACTGTATCATTACCACCTGCAATCTGGTCAGAGACTTATGAATATTTGAAATTTGAGTTGTATACATCCTAGCAGTGTTGATTTAGGGACTGAGGAGGGTTTTTGTTGTTGTTTGGTGGTGGTGGTGGTGGTTTTGTTTTGTTTTGTTTTATAGAAGAAATGTAAAGGTGGGTTCCTGAACAACCTCTGCTCCCTAACAGTTCCACATCAAACCAGCACTGCTTGGCTTGAAACAAAATAGCACGGTGCTATAAGGAACAGATCTTACAATATCTCATTTGCTTTTGGATTCTGAGTTATCTTATTCAAGTCCAGCCTTCAACAAAAGTGGGCTAGAAGGAGTTCAATAATCTATAACAATCAGGAAATCATTCAAGTTCCCTGATTCTCTCTGAGTGGCATAACAAGGCTGTGCAGCTGGCAGAGATCCAAACTTAATTGGTATAAGAACGGATCACAGACAAGACCCTGGTCATCCATAGGCATATATGATTGATAACTACTAGTGCGGCATTTTCAATCATCAATCTTTAGAGGAAAAAGACTGTGATAGCTGGATAAAACGTCTTGTATCAGCAAAAATGACCACAGAGTAAGGATGGAGAGAGTGATTCAGTGTATAATCTATTTTCTGAGAGCCTTTTTTAAAATTTCTGTTTAACTTTACCTTAGTTTTAAACTTTGTCCAGTGCATGAATAATAAAATGAATAAAACTTCAAAGAATAATTTTAATAAAATAACATAGAAGGAAAAAAAACCTATTTATTAAAACTGATATATGACAGAGACAACTTTATGTTGAACTTTTACTATATGTCACAGAAAATATCCAAAGTACTATCAGCCTTCTTAAAATATATATTTTATCCCAAAAATGATCTTTTATTGTTATTTCTGATTATTTTACCTATAATCCTATTTCTTCAATGTAAGTGATCCCTTAGACTGAAAGATGGAGGAAAATATTTTGTTTCTTTCAGAAGGGTATTTTCCCCTCTCTTTCCAAGCATCACAAACAAAATACCTTCATACAACGTAACTGTCACATGTTCTGTGGTTGTCTTTGGAGACACAAAGATCTTTTACAAGTCATGTCAAATTCCACTGCTTTCTCATTGAGGTGTGATTGCTGAAGGTTATAAGGAACCAGACCATATTTTAAACTAGAAATCTAGTACTCTATTTCAGTTGGTTTTGCACAAACAAAATTTACATTAATGTCTGTTACAAAGGAAAAACAAGAATTGATCTTTTGTTGTTTTGTTTTCTATCCTGCCAAGACACAAACACAGAATACATATTCTGATGACCTTTATTACATCATCATTACTGCTATTGTTCTTCAATGAACTGACAACTTCTCCTGGAAGAAGTTCTAGTACACTTGTCAAGAAGTGGCAGGAGATGAAGATAATTTTCAGGTTATTACTGTCAGGAGATGCCAAAACTGAGATAGACACATCATACAAAAGGTCAGTTACAGAAGGTTTTTATCCAGCGAAGGGTCAGAGATGTTTTTACCCTTCCATTATAAAAGAGTTGAGGTACGGAACAGTGAAATCTTACATCAGTGTAAATGCTCTTTTGACATTACATAGTGTCTTTCTAAACAAGGCATCTGTAACTCCTTGACAGAATGTAGTTGTCTTTTTAAATTATACATATAAGGATCTCATTCTGTAATACTTTTGATAGCAGGATTCCCATTCAAATCAGTGGTGTCAACTCTAAAGATTATATGTAGAGCAGACATGAAAAGAAATAAAAAGAAATATGACTAGCAGATTGAGGTAGGTGATTCTCCCCCTCTGGGTTCTCATGAGACCCCACCTGGAGTGCTGTGTTCAGCTCTGGGGCCCTCAGAACAAGAAGGATGGGGCTATTATAGCGAGTCCAGAGGAGGGTCACAAGGATGATGAGAGGGCTGGAGCACCTCTCCTACAAAGAAAGGCTGAGGGGTTGTTCAGCCTGGAGAAGAGAAAGCTCCAGGGAGACCTTATAATGGTCTTTGAGTACCTAAAGGAGGCCTACAGAATAACTGGGGAGGGACTCTTTGTCAGGGGGTGTAGTGTTAGGACACAGGGTAATGATTTTAAACTAAAAGAGGATAGATTTAGATTAGATATTTGGAAGAAATTCTTTACTATGAGGATGGTGAGGTGCCAGACCTGTTTGCCTAGAGAAGTTATGAATGCCCCATCCCTGGAAGTACTGAAGGCCAGGCTGGATGGGGCTTTGAGCAACCTGGTCTGGTGGGTGGCATCCCTGCCTATGGCAAGGGGAATGGAACTAGGTGATCTTTAAGGTCCCTTCCAACCTAAGCCATTCTATGATTGTATGACTCTTCTATGATTTTACAGAAGAAATCTTCCAGAGCTGAAAATACAGTGTATAACAGTTGAGCTGATCATCATTTGTGTAGTAGCTTCCATTAAACGCTAAAATACATGGTCAAATTATATCACATCATAAAATGAACATATGTTGACATATGACCATGACTATACTCCCACATCCCTGTCATTCCATAATTAAGTTCCATATATGAGAACTTCTGAGAACCTTTGTAGCAGGATACTTAGCTCATATCTGATGCCCAGTTAGAGTAGGATTTGACCTGATAGGTGAACTGATTAAAAGATTTGCTACTATGAAAGGAGATCCTTGTCCCATCGAGCACCATCAGCCATAGGTTCTTCTCTCCTCTTTTTTAGCATTGGGCCTAGTGTTCTTGCAGCTGCAGTGTGAGTCAATGTGAGGAAAAAGTAGAGGAAAGGAATATTTTGAGGGTGCAAGTTGACTTGTTTTAAAGTAAATGACTAAAGTAAGACAGTTTATTTAATGCTCTAGAAATCATAGAATCATAGAATATCCCGAGTTGGAAAGGACCCACAAGGATCATCGAGTCCAGTTCCTGGCACCACAAAGGTCTACACCAAAATTTGGACCATCCTTTCCTACACCTTGATCATTTCAGGAATCTACTGTGAGGAGATGTAGTGATGAGCTCAAACATAATATCTGTATTATGTCTAAAGATGAGTAAGACAAATTCTATCCTATCATGACCAGCTGGGGAGTTATGGCAAATTATTTTGATTACATACTTATTTCAGCAAATTATCTTTTTCTACTGTAGTGAGTATAGCTTAAAAAGTCATAGAGAATACTGATGTTATGTTTTGGTGAACTGAGAGTTGCTAGAATTGACAACAGTGATGGTAGAGATTTTGCAAATAAAAATATTATCTTTTGAATACTAAATTAAAGTTATGGCATTCAGAAGAAGGAGAAAGGTTTACTTGCAGGTAGATGTCATCTACTAAATATATGATATTACAGTGAAAATGAGGCAGGGAGAGTGCCATCTGAGGTAGTTACAGGAGATGGGAATAGGGAATCTGATCAAGAGGGAGAGAATTAAGAAGGAAAAGACCAAGGGAAGACAATTTTTCAAAGTGCTTATGATGTTCTTGGTGCTTCCTTTCTTTAAGAGGAATCAGATGATGAAGGATGGAGAAGCAATGCAGGAACCTGCAAAAGGAGATTTACATTTGGTATCTTGTGTCTGTGGAGACAAACAAGAATAGAGAAACCATGGTAGCTGGAGAAAGAGAAACAGAATACAAGAATGGTCTTTAGCCTGATTTCCTAAGGAAAGTAAATCACTATGCTTTGTGCATCTATCTGTGCCTTTCTCTGCTAGCTAGAACCAAAGAATCATGGAATCATAGAATGTCCTGAGTAGCAAGGGTCCTACAAGGATCATCAAGTCCATTGCATGGGTTGTACAGAACTACCGAAAACTTAAACCATGTGTTTGAGAGTGTTGTCCAAACACTTCTTGAACTTCAGCAGCCTTGGTGCTGTTCCCACTTCTCTGGGGATCTTGTTCCAGTGCCCAACAACCCTTAGTAGAGAAACCATCACCCTGAACCCCCCCTGTCACAGCTCCATTGCATTCCCTTGGGTCCTATCACTACTCACCAGAGGGAAGAGAGAGGTTCCTCCCTCTCTGCCCTTTGTTGTGAGGACGATGTACATGAGCTCACCCCTCAGCCTTCTATTCTCTAAACTGAACAAATCAAATGACCCCATCCAATCATGAATCTTGCCCTCCAGAGCTTTTGCCATCTTTGTAGCCCTCCTTTGGACACTCTCTAATGGTTTTGTGTCTGTATATTGAAATGCACAAAATGGCGTACAGCACTCAAGGTGAGGCCACAACAGTGCAGAGCAGAGCAGGACGATTGCTTCCCTCAACCAGCTAGCAATGTTGTGTTTGATGCACCCCAGGACATGGCTGACCTATTTTGCTGCCAGGGCACACTGCTGGCTCATGTTTAACTTGCTGTCAGCCAGAACCCACATATGCCTTTCCACTGGGCTTCTCTCCAGCCTCTTATCCCCCAGTCTGTACAGGTAGCCAGGACACATAAATATTTTGAGCCCCATGGTGAATTTTAATCAAATCTGATTAAAATATGCTACTGATCAGCAGTAGCATATTTTCACTAAAATCAGTGAAACAGAAAGGTGAGAGAAAAAGAAGGATCTTTTTTACCACACACTGAGGAAAATGCTACAATGGAAGTTCAACAACAGAAATCCATGTAACAGAAAATCCTTCATGGATGCCTTAACTACAAATAAAGTTTAAATTAGAGACTGCTTTCTTGATTACTTTCTGTCAAGGTAGAGATGCAAATTCATAAGATAGCTGTCTTTCTTCATTTTGGTCCTCACACAGCCTCTAGTTCTTAGATTTAAAGCTTAGGAGATACCTATGATAGTACAAGATCCACTTAATTAGCTGAAAAGGAAGATAAAAGTACAGAGGAGAAGAGTAGCTTCAAGGATTATATAGAGATTAAAAAAATTATAATAAAAAGAAAAGAAAGAAAGCAAACCAGAAGAATTTCTCTGCTGCTGAAGAGAGAGGAGCAAGAAAAAAGCAGCAAATTGGGAAGAAATTAGGACGAGGGAAAGTATGGCATAACACTGATGTTCTCTAAAGGTGTTAGCATGACCCATGCAGAAATGGAAGTGGTAGCTTTATAAAGTAGAGGTGACCTTTGGCAAACACATGATACAGTCCGAGGAGCATGGAGAAAAAACTATATCCTGCTTTGAAAGTTGATGAATATGAAGGAGAAAAAAACAAAAATGTAACGATAAAAGAATCTACATTGTAATGTGTTTTTATCCACAGCCACTAAGAATTGTGGGAGCAGGAGCAGAGGAAATGAAAATTAGTCACAATGTACATTATAAGGCATTTCCCTTAAGAAAATGAAAACATTCTATTGCTCTCTTGAAAAAAACTGTAGAATTTAATAGAAAACTATATTCCTGCTACAGCATTTTGCTGGATGTTTCATATGATCTATAAAAATCTTATTATTTTCTATTAATATTTTTGTATGTAAGAGTTTCTGTAGAATCTGTTTTAGTCTAATCCTAAATTCCATATGATTTTTTTCCATAAAAGATGACTAAATCATCTTCAGTAAAGAGACACAAATGAACATTGCATTTCCCACACTTCCCCCTCAGCTGAGCTGCTCTCTTAGGCCTGTTATATGAAATAATATTTTGTGTGTCACTTATTTATATTGTTTACTGCATGATCTGTTACCTGTTTTCAGGAAATGTAGCCTAGTTGTATGAACTTGCCAAACGCCAGCTGAAACTAAAATATATAGCATTATTTACTCCACTCAGAAATGGATTTAAAATGGAGGAGTCAGGGGTATAATAAAATAAATGACAGAAAGAAATGTATCCTATTTAATGTGGATATCGACAACAAACTGCTTCTTAGATATTTTTGTCAGAATAACATTTTTTTCTCCTCTTCTCCAAATAGACCTATCTATGACAGTATCTCTGTACATAATAAGATGTAAGTGGGGTTTATTCTATTGACTTTTTAAAACAATTCTTAATATTGCTTATAAAATTCTGCCAGAAAGTACTCATTTTAATCATCAGTCAGCATTTTTATTATATTATAATCCTTAATTGATTGACGTTTAATCACAGTCTTTGTATTTTACTATCCCTTTTCTCATAAGAGGCAATTTTCTCTTTACTGTAGTTTAACAGCTGATGAAAAAGATTTAAGGAAACCTATAAACTTAAGATTGGTTAATGGTCCCTTATAAAAGAATATTACACTTCTAGGATCCATTGCGCAGATGTGATACTCAATTGTAGAAATGTGCATGGGGTTTATTAAATTACAGCACAAATCTTCAGTCTTCTGAATTATTGTTCATGTTGGTATTGTTAGGCAAATGGGGAGACACATTATTGCTTCCAGTTGTTCACATTACTGTGGTGTAATACAGTCAGAGACAGCTGGCACATTGCTCTAGGCAAATTCTGAGCTAGAGCAGCTGCAGAGTTCTGGGCCCCAAGTGAAGGTCCAGCACCGCTGAGTCAGTACTGGGTGGCTCATCAAAAGATGTCCAAAAATTAAAGAAAAAGTTGCTTTTCCTCAAAGCTTATGTGATGAATTTTGAGCAACTAATTAATGTGGATATTTTGGTTTTGTTTGGAAACCAGTGAACAAGTGAAAGCACTAGTAAAACCATTTGTCCTAGTTGTAAGACAGAAGGTGACTGTAGATATTGTTGGCTGCCCTCGTGGAGGTACAGAAGAATAAAAGAAGTTCTCAAATATGGCATGAAAAGTTAATATTTTTGCAAGTTTTGAGTTTTACTGAATGCTGTTTAAAAATTAATGTACAAGTGTAGTTTGCATCTGATATGCAAGAATGTCATGTTAATATCAAATATTTTATTATTTAGATTAAAGAAATCAATAGATATCAGATAGTTAGATAATACATCCATTCTTCATGGGCTTAAAGATCATAGTAAAATCATTAAAATAATTTACTTTGAATTCTTTCATGGACCAGTCTGCTATATTTCACCAAGCACATGCACATTCTAGCCAGTAACTTTGATTAAACATATCTTCCAGGAAGGAAACAAAGACTTTTATTTTGCCATAATTTCACAAGTCCCTTAGTAATTTCTTGAAATAGGTACTCCTTGTCATAAATACTTATCTTATTCTACTTTGAACTGATGGCAATTCCAGCCTTTGTGTCTCACTGCGGAATGGCAAGACCTACATGGAGCTCTGAGAGTTTAGTTTCTTTTTTGGCTATCAGGTGGAGTGCTTTTGTTTTCTGAGATATCTGTAACTTTCACTTTAAAGGTGTCATCCTGGCCCTACTGCAGACAGGACAAAACTGTCTTCAGAGACGTTTGGGGTGCCGGAACAGAGGCAGAACTTCAGAACCTCCCATTTCGAACCTGGAATTCCTTCTGGACTGCAAATTAGAGTTGAAAAAGGCCTAATTTTTTAGGCCTTTTTCAACTTTTTTTTTTTTTTTTGCCTAATTTTTTAGGCCTTTTTAGGCCTAATCTGCATTTCTTAAAACACAATAGACGTGCTTTCCATTCTAGTCCATTCTCCAATTTCAACCCAGATCTGTTCTCATGAGATAATTAATGCAAAAAGGTCAGAAAAAAAACTTATTTACTAGTCCTGGTACATTAGAGGGCTGGAGCCTATGAAGAAAGGCTGAGAGAGCTGGGGATGTTCAGCATGAAGAAAAGAAGGCTTTGGGAGACCTCATTGTGGCCTTTCAGTTCTTAATGGGGGCTTACGAAAAACATGGAGAGCAACTTTTTGCTCAGGCAGATAATGATAAGAATAGGGTAAATGGTTTTAAACTGAAAGACAGGAGACTTAAATGAGAAACTCTTTACTCAGAGGGTGGTGAGACACAGGAACAGGTTGCCCAGAGAAGTTGTGGATGCCCCATCCCTGGAGGTGTTCAAGGCTGGATGGGGCTTTGAGCAACCTGATCTGGTGGGTGGCATCCCTGCCCATGGCAGGGGGTTGGAGCTAGATGATCTTTAAGGTCCCTTCCCACCCAAGCTGTTCTATGATTGTGTGATTCTATGATGAACAAAATCTTATCAAACCACAAAAGATACAGATAACAATGATGCACAAGTAAAGGGTCAAGGAACATTACCAAAATTATTATGGCAGCTAGGTGTAGCCTTGTTTCCATGTAAGATCCAGATTTAAGTGTCTAGGGAGATCTTCCACCAGTTTTTGACAACAGGGTGTATTAACAATCTCGTCAATCCATTTTGCCAGATGCATTTAGAGATGCAGCTAAGAGATTATAAATTTTTCTTTTGACTGACATTCTTGTGATTGTTATCCAGGCTTTGGATGCTTTGAGGTCTTTTTGTTGCTGTCTAGTTTATACTGTGATGTACTATAAAACCACGTGAAGACTGAAGTTAGTACAGCTTCAGAAACAAAATGTAACTGCTAGCTTTCTGAGTAGGGTTTCTCAGTAAAAAAAAAAAATATATATATATATATATATATAGGCACCCTGGATTTTCATGGTTGTCCATTGATTTCTGTAGCTTAACAAGTTAATTAAAAACTGTAATACCTCTAAAAATGGAAAATATCCTGAATAGGAGTTAATTTTTTTTTTTTTTTTGCATGGATAAGGGTTGTTATCTCTTATGAGCAGTTTATGCCCAGGTTGAATACTCTATTATTCCACTTTGGGGGGGTAGTTGGGCACTTTTTTGGGGGGTGGGGGTCCCTGAGACTCTAAAGCTTCATCACCACCCCCTTTTTTGACTCAGAATAGCCCTATAGGGTTATCTTCAAATGACACCTGTTTAATAGAATTCTTTAACAGGGCTGAAGGTATGTTTCCCACAACAATAAAAGGGTGGAAAGGAGTCTCTGTAGGATGCTGCTTGGCTGAGTTCCTGTTGGTATGATTATTTTCATTCTTCTGGGATTTTATTGTATTATTAATGATATGTGAGGGAGTTTAGAGCCTTAGACAGGCATCTTTTTAATTATTTTAATCTAAATGAATTTATTGTGGCTACCTTTAGAAAACCATGTCAGCTCACTACAAGCTTACATATTACAAAGGTTTTATCTTGTTCTCACTCAAATCCTTTCCAAACTTTACAGTTTTTCCAGAACGTCCACAAGAAATTCGGAATCACAAGAATAAAACAAGATAGGCTAGGGCTGTAAAGCCCTCTCTTGTCTGTATTTAAAACTGTAAAGTCAAGGCAGAAATTATTTCTTTTGGTGTCTTTTAGGTCAATAGGTCATATTATTATCACTTGGGATAATAAGGTATTACCCCATTGTTATTTTAACTTTTATATACTCAGGTCATGCTCTCAGTGAATATCCATACCTATTTGCTACAGAGCAAATGTGAGCAGCGCTGAAATGCTGCTGAAGAAAATCTGCAGATTTCACTCCCACAAATGTTTGCAAATACCCCTTGCCCCTGTGCTCTACTCCCCACCCTGAAATAAAACATTAAACTCTCTATGAACAAAGACAAAGAGCTGTAGCAGTTCAGTTGGTATTTGGCATGCGTGCCATTCAGCAGGTGCGTGCTAAATTGCATTAGACTTAACACCAGGAATCAGATCACTAATTGGGCACCAATGTGAAGTATTTTTCTCATTTGGGACCTGAATTGCAACACTTATATCCCTTTAGGCAAGGCATCACAACCTTCTTATCCCAAAGCAACAGCGCTACCACTTGAGCTAAAGGAGAATCTCCATTAGCTAACAGGAGTAGCACTTACTGTATATCCTGTTTCTAGGCTGCAAGCCACAATAGGAGAAAATCATTATAATCCCTTAGTGATTTATAATCATTGTGACTGTTGGGCTCTGTATTTTCTAACTTTTCATTTATTTTTAATTTTGTGTAAAATCGTTTGGATGAAATAAGCAAAGAGTGCACTGGTTCTCAGAATTCAGACAAAAGAGATTTTCACTTTTTAGGGAGATTGGAGAAATTAAGCATGTTTGATACTTTTTCTCTTCTCATTTCTTAGCTCCTTCATTTCTACTAATTCCAAAATGTGAACTCTTTTCTTACTGTTGTTATTTTACAAGCTGTAATGAGTTGTAAAAAGACCCTAACATTATATTTATGAAAATTCCTGAAAAAATACAGCTTTCTTCCCATAAATATCAGTGTTTGGGTATTCAGTTCTTTCTCAAGCTTGTCCATTATGGGGCCAAGGCATAGTACCTGGGTCCAAGAGGAAGTATTGAGCTTGATATATAATCAAACTCCTTAGTTGTCTATCTACATCTGAGAGACTACCTGACTTGAGGTACGTATACCTTAAGGATTTCATCTGTTGCACCTCAGCTATGAGATGTGCAATGATTATAGAATCCTTCTGTCTGCTGAGAGTTAAATGTGCTGAGCGTTAAATCACTCTTGCTTCTCAAGTACTTTGTGCTCTGTGGACAACAGGAGTACACGCAGGCATATAATTAAGATAACATATTCCTACTCAATCATGGTAGACATAACATATTTTTTTTTCACATGGGTTGTTAATAGTATTATGCACACTTCTATACAGAGCTCAGCTTTTCACTTCTAAAATTTTCACTTCTAAACTTGTCCTGTGGGACTGTTTCCACACCACTCCACATCTCTCTCTAAAACTGCTATTAATTCAGTATTTTTGCCTAGGTTGGTTGTTTTCTTTATTTAGACACTTCTACGGTAGGAAATATATGATACTGTGCTAATATTTGCAAGAACATATGGCAACAATTCAGATAGAAGGATCTTTACTCAGTTAAGGAATTGTGCATATTCTTCATTTCAAATGCTCCAAGAGGATCCAAAGCATGAGTGAAAGTGCTCTGTTGAAAGCAACAGAGATAGTTTACTTTATGCAGATTTCCTCATCAATTAAAATTTGTATTCAAAATAAATTGTATTATTATTAGTTCTTTCCCTCACTAGAAATTCTTTTTGCTCTTAAAGCAGCTTCTGATCTAATTCCTAAGAAGAAAACCTGTCAATCAGTAGTAACAGATGAAATTACAGAATTGTCCTATGAGGGATTATTATATTTCAGTTTCCTTCTTTTTCCAACTCAAGTGAAAGGCTAGAATTTAAATAAATTCCTAGGAATTCAGACGCTCAGGAAAATGTAATCTGAAATCCTATGAAATATATGATTTGAAAGTCAAAATGATAGAGATCAAAATGAAGTGATTTTGGTCTGTTGAAGCAAGTGCTTTAATTAGCCCCCTCCGAGGATTTTTGTTTGTTTCAACAAACTAGTTCTTTCTGATAGAAAATTCTTCCATCAGAGATGATCTTATTTTATTTTTTTCTTATCCATACTTCTAATTATATTGCTCAGAGTGAGGGAAAAATGGATGCACAGAGCCAGAATACAAGTATCTTTCAAAACTAAACACATTTTCACCTGCCCCAAAGGCTACTCCCCTACTGATCCATTTCTGTAGTTACAGAGAATTTCAGTGGGGTTTACTTGCAACTTACTGACAGCTGAAAATTGACACCTGTTCCAGAGAAGAAAAACATAAGGTATTCAGTTAAAAAAATGCATTATTCTCTCATTATTCCACAAAGTACTTCACAGAAACTTTTCTAGCTCTGAAGGCCTAGATATTACTCCTTACAACACATTCATCATCAAGTGGTATTGCATAAACAGAACACAGAGTCTTTCTCTGAATACATCATTCATCCCACTCATTATTGATGAGTTAAAGGTTATCAATAACTCAAGGAAATATAATAAATCATCTGCCTTTTGTCAGACTATTGCATATTCTTTGTATGTCCTGTAGTTATAACTAATTTCTGTGGCTTGCTTGCTGCAGTTTTAATTTTTTGTTATAACATGAGAATTAAGATAAACTAAAACAAAAGACTACAAACAACTCATCTTTGGTCTAGTCATGTCACTTTTCAGAAAAGAATCACTAAGGCCACAGCATGGCTACACATCGTTGCCAGACTCAGAAACTGGAATTACTTAATTCATTTAATGCATAGATGCATGTACAGTGCATGCCTACATATGAGCACATCAAGGAAGGAAATAGGCACTCCTAACCCACAGTTCACCTGCACTGCTGCAGATATCTGTGTTAAGAGGGGAGGAATCACATGTCAGACCTATCCCATGCTCCTCGAGTTCACCTCAGGTGAGCCGAAAGGCTCACTGCAGTCCATGTCTGGTGAGACAAATCCTAGACCTGCAGACAGTGCAAGCAGTAGCTGGAAGGGAAGAGAATTACCCCTTACAAGCAGACATATGTTTTATGTTAGAATAACTTTTGCTATGTCGCAGGCACTTAGTAAAATAAAACCTAACACTGTTGCTCTTTTTCTGTGATACTAGGTAGAAATAAGTTATTCCCAGAGATGAGTGTCTTTGAGAAGTTATTCATTGTTAGAAAAATGATTTCTAGTTATTATGAAGGTCTTTCTTTTCAAATCTCTCTCTTCTCTTCTACTTCAATAGATACTTTGACATCAGAAGAGGATGGTAGTAGGTGTTTTTTGAATGATGAAAAAAGAGGACATGGATTTATAACAGCCTATGTTCACTGCAACATAAAAAAAAATACATCTAACATATGCTATATGTTAATACATCTAGCATATGTCTACTACTAAAAGCTGTACTCTGCTAAAGCCTTTGAGAGTCTGCTTAAGTGCAAAAGAAGTGATCCTACTGATGGTAGACCTGTGTGCTTTGTCCTGTATACCTGTCACAGTGCTTTGCTGAATTGGGTCTGCAGCATGTTCCTTTGGCTGCTGATACGCTGAGTTGAAAATACTAGCCACCTTATATTTATTGTTCACGTGCCACTTCATGGAAAAGAAAGGAAGCATTTAAATCAAGGAGTAAGCACTTGCAGTAAGGAGATACATGTATTACAGTGGTGGAAATGAGACCGAGTAAAATCCCGCTGTGCTTGTCCTTTTTGTGGTACACGTAGAGAAGCAATGTTAAATCAGTGGAGTGAGGAATAATTAATGCTAGTTTGTAGGGGATAACTGAAGCAATATCACTGCAATCTCAAATCACACAGAAAACCAACTGTGTAGTTGGGAGATAAATGTCTTTCTATGCTCTTCTCAAAGAATAGAGCAGTTTTGACAACTCAACTTCACTTTCAAATGACACTAATTATTTAGAAGGAGGGAATGTTTGTTTTTTATTGCCCAGAAAAAGCTGTTTTGCAAGACCTTAATGCTGGAAGCATTACAAAAAAATGTGGATTCCATTTTATAACACATCAAAACATCCTTTCCAAAACATCACTTCTTACATTTGTGAGAGGGTCTGCATCACATACATAATAATGGCATTTTCTGAATTTCTCAGAGGAAATTGTACATTTTAATTTCTGTCCCCAAAATTGTTTATGTCTGTTTATTCTATATCTTTGCTTCCCTTCCACAGCAAAGACAGCTTTGACTGATGAGTATATTCTTGTATTTTGTCTCAGTCAAAATCTTTCTTCCTAAAACCAGTGGTTAACAGTCAAAAATGTTAATATGAAAGTCAGCAGTATTACAAAGAAGTCATTGTTTCATAAGAAAAAAGAGATTAATAATTTAAGGCAGGCTCTAAATTAACAAAGAGAAAGTGGACAATGTAACATACTGTACCGAGATGGATGCTCTTTTCCCTTTAATTCTTTTTTCCCAGATTCATAGTGGTGTCACTCAAGTTTCAAAACTCAACATTACCAATTGCCATCATTACATATAGCTTCATATGCCCAGAGCAAGATGTTAAGGCTCATATCTGCAGCTTTGAGGATGAAGAGCATTTGTGTCAGGCTACATGAGATAATTGGAGACGCCCCTGTACAACGGGCAAAGCCTGCCATTTGGAAGCTAATAATGTTTTAACCAGGAGCCTTGGGGTTGAGAAGGGATTGGAGGTGCTTACCAAGTACAAAATCCAAATATGGTTTTCTTTTCCTAAAGAGACAAATGAATAAGGACGAACATTAGCAGATGACAATTTTCTGAGCGTGTGCAAGCCTGTTCTTAACTTTTGACCTTAGTTATCTTGCGTGGCTGTAGCCATAACTCCAGACCTTCTCCAGTCTGAAACGGAGGTTCAGGGGGGTAGGACAGAAAATACCATGGCAGGGATCTCAGAACTATCCTGAGTTTTCTTTTTCATTGCCTAATTCATACATCTGAGGAGGAGCAGCAGTATGGGAAATTATGGTTGTAGAGTCAATGTGGTATAACAGTGCTAAAAGAACATCTTATTCAGTGTGTAAAAACAGATTCTGATAACTGTTTTCCTACTAGTTGAAAAACTCATTGGTGCTACTGTGTATGAGACACATATACAAACAATGTCATTGCTGTACAGACAAGAATTTGGCATTCACAATTGACAATATGCAGTGACATCAATTATAGGTCCCTTACCTAAGCTGAGCACAGACTGCCTTTTGCCAGCTTGGAATATTTTGCCAAAAGATCAGGTCATAGAAATACAATTGTTATGGATTAGGAGAAAAAGAAATACTGTGCTCTGTTTAAAGAGTTTATGGAGTAGAGATTTTTTCTTATGGAGGAAGATAGGAATGGCTCTCCTTTTGGGGAGCTAGCTATATCCCCAGTTTCTGAAACAGAGTCGCAACGGTGACTGGCTGTCTGCACTTAACAAAGTTAGGAAAATAGCAGGCAGGATGGCATCCTCCCCCATTAGTTTTCTGTTGTTCAAGGACATGTACTTGGAAACTGTGAGGCAGGGAGCCAGTTTTCCATTTCAGCTTTATGTGCTGCTCTCTCAGTGCACACACAGTTTTTAAATGCAGGTCTCCACCTTGTCTGAAGAGCAGTAATTAAGCAGGGTTTTGGTTGCCCCAGGCTGCCAGATAATAGGAACTTTCCTATCTTGATGAGCTGTCCCAGAGGATTTGTGCTTTTGGTACCTCCCAATTTGACTGCTCCAATGCACTTGATATGGGGCAACCTTGAAAACTGCTCTTAAACACCAGCTTCTGTGATAGGTGGTGATCTGCTTGCTAAGCCATTTACCATGTGCAGGGAATTTCTCACTGGTTTTGGTTCAACTTATTAATGACTACTGGCCTCCTTTGTCCCAGAAGTGGCAACCAGTTAAGGATGCTCCTGACCATCCTTAGGTTTGAAGTGGTAAGAGGAAATGAAAGCACACAACTGTTGACAGGTGGCTCTTGGCTGGTCCAGAGGTGTGAAACTTCATCTCCTGCATGAAGATCATTGCTTCACTGGCTCAGCGTAGCTCAATAATCTCATCGTCAGGATAATGCATTAACTCCAGCTTTCTAGGAGCAAATTGTTTGGCAACTATATATTTACGAGGATATGTTATTTTCTGTATTGATTTTTTTTCTTATTTTTAATTACGTTATATTGTATAAATTATCCTGGATATTATACTAAGTGCAGTGTATACATTCATATGTAACTTCTAGTGAGAAAACTAATAGATAACACAGTATGAAAAAGGGCCAGTCAGTTTTCAGGAGGCAGCCCGGGAAAGAGGATTTGTTATTTTATGAGGCTTACACTAGTTTAACTTTACAGTGCATGGAACTTTTGCCCAACCATCTGAACACGATAAGAGAAGGTAAATAAATATATATACATATATTTTTGTGGATTCTTCCTTGACATACTTAATACTGTCCCTATGCAATGGTTGGACCTGATGATCTCCTGAGATCTCTTCCAGCCTCCACAGTCCTATACTCCCATGGTTCAGATAAATGTGGGCTGAGAATCCAGTTTAAATTTCTTTGGCCCAGCGTCAGATATTAAGCAAAGTATCATCTGCTATCAGGATCTTGTTTCCTCTCATGCTACAAGTCTGACATAATGTACTGGGTTTACATGGCAAGGTTCTGGTAGCAGGGGACTGTGTGTGTGGCCTCTGTGAGCAGAGCCCAGCAGCTACCCCATGTCAGATCAGAGCCAGCTCCATCCATCTCCAAAAGGGACCCACAACTGGCTGGAGCCGAGCTGGTGAGTGACACTGGCTGGGCCTCTTGGAGAGCAGATTTCAGAAAGGGGGGAAAAAAAACCCTGCTGTTCAACAGCAGCTGGGAGAGAGGAGTGAGAACCAGCCCTGCAGACCCCAAGGCCAGTGCAGCAGGAGGGCAGGAGGTGCTCCAGGCAGGCAGCAGCAGTTCCCCTGCGGCCTGTGGAGAGGCCCCTGGTGGAGCAGGCTGTCCCCCTGCAGCCCATGGGTCCCACACGGAGCAGATCTCCACGCTGCAGCCCATGGAGGAGCCCCCGGTGGAGCAGGTGGCTGTGGCCTGGAGGAGGCTGCGGCCCATGGAAAGAAGTGTAACAAGAGGGGAGATAACTATCAATGTCGACACAATTTTACTTCTTTTAAGCTAAGAATCTAGGTCATTTTCCTGCAATAAAAACAAAATAGTGTCTGTATGGTCAGAAATTTTCCAGTGAGCCTGGAGTTACACATCTGTATAATGGCAGTAAGGCACTTGCACTGTATTAAGTGGAAGAGTAATGAATTTGGAGATGCTACTGGAAGACGTTATCAGTCCTGATATTTATTCATTGATATATTTTTTAAAACTGTTTCATTAAATCCAAATATTTCACAGTTTTTTTTTTGTCCAGTGATTTCAATGAAGAGATTTCTCAGCAGTAGTTTGAATTTTGTATTAGAATAAAGGGAGAGAAGGAAACTGCATTTTCCAAAAGACATTGATAGGAAATAGTTCATTTCCTTCCTCAACTTCATTTAGTTAATATGCTCACTTATCTGTTTTTGTTTGTATGTTTGTTTGTTTGTTTGTTTAATAAAAAATGTCCAATTGCTTTCACTTCACAGTTTGAACCCTCAAGATATATTTGGAGAACAAGAGAGGTTTTTCACTTGGATTTACTTGTGGGATTGCTTGATTATATGGAGAAAAAAGGTACCTTACTCCAATTAAGCCAAGCAGAGCTGAAGGTAAAGCACATCTGAATATCTGACTTAGTGCCTCATATATGAAGCAATCCCTGTCAACAGGCTGTAGTAGATAAAAAACACACAGCTTTACAAGGTTTAAATAGATTTCGTTAAACTGAGTGAGTGAGACATAGGTCTGAAAGTGCATGACTCATTTAGATTCTTATATTTTGTAGGAGCTCTTGTTTGTTTGTTTGTTTGTTTTTCTTAAAGGACTCCTATGGCAGGCATTACAGTTTCAAAACAAAAAATTCAGATTGACTTTTGAATATTTGCAATCAGATTGTATTTAACTTTTTCCTTTTCACATCTCTAATAGATCCAATATCTGGAAGAATAAGCATTAATAAAAAATTTGTATGACAGTTTTTTAATGCTTTTTAATGCAATCTCTACCTGATTATGACTGCTTGAATGTGATTTTAGTTCTAAAGCAGATCATCTACATTGTTACCAATTTTTCCTTCCAAGTTTAAGTTTTATTAATCTTGATAGTTCTGTATTTGAGGCTATTTAAAGATTAGAAGTAGTTTTTCTTTCTTTCAACATTTCTTTCCATTAGTTGGTTAAAATGCTGCACATACGAAATTACCAGCTGATATGATGGACTTTTTAACTAAAATTTCAACATTCAAATTTAAAATCAAACCATGTGTCTTTAGCTAAGCAACATGAAAAAAAAAAATGCTGATAAAAACTCGGATTTGTTTGCTTATTTTTATTTTTTATTTTTTTTTATGCTTTTGACAAATAACTACAGGAAAGCTGTACAAAAGATTCTCAGAAACATCTATGAAATATATATATATTTAAGGGGAGACTTTTGTTTCTGATGTTTCTAAACAAAACGAAAATTCAGGGCAGCTGAGGAATTGGTGAAATGTGACTCAAATGTCCAGTATAAGCCCTTTCAGGCATTCTCTATTTGGTTAGCATCTATGACAGCAGAGTCCTAGTCTGTGCCTTGTCCATACAGATAACTAAAAGCAATGCTACTGATCACTGTCTGTGCTGCTCTGCTCACATGGTCTGTGTGAGCAGAGATACGGCAGAGCAGACGTTCCTGTAACCTCTCTTTAATTTTCTTCCATCATTACCAACAGTGGCAGTTGATTATGATTTTTTTTTCCTGTGCTTGAACGCATCCCAGCCCAAGGCTTGACTCTGTGCTGAACTCTGCAGGGGACATCTATGCAGATGCTATTGAAACCAGGAGGGTAGCAGAGCAATACTGAGCCTCTGACTTTCTTCTGCTGTCTGCTACACCCCTTGTGCTGCCTTTCCTCTGTTCCCACATGCAGAAGACTTCCCATCTACTTTCAGGTTGACCTGGGCTATGCCAACAGCTAAGCCATGTCAGAAGGCACAATAGCCAGTGAAGCTGCTTTTGCTGAGATGAAGACATAATAAATTCTGAAAATAAAAATGCTGTAACTAAAGGTGGCACCTTTCTAACAATTTAATTAATTAAATAAAATAAATTTAGAGGTATGACCCAAACTCCGCTTGCTGAAGATTAACTTTGTCAGTGCACTATTATGTCATGTTCTCATTCCTTTTAGAAGTGCTGTAGTAAAACATAAAAGCATTTAAAATCACAGATGTGGAGTTACAGATATCAAATTTTCAGGCAAAATAAAAAAGCCATTCCCTGCATGAAAAGTCTCTTATATAGAAGTAATCCAATATTTCACTGAAAGGTGATTTAACTCTAGATTAAAAGATCCATATTTCTATAGGAAATAGACTGGGTTATTGAGCAGTCAACTCAATTTATTTGTAAATAGCACCCTTCATGCAAAACATCCAAAGATAAGTGAAGAAAGAGCTACGGATGCATTTTTACATTCTAATCAGAGTGAGGAATGAAAGATGTGAGAAAAGGTCAAAGAAACAGGTGAATGCAGCTGATGGTGAGTTTTATGAATCAGTCCTGAAATTCTCTGGGAACACCTGAGATCTGAGAAAGATAGTAATGGCCTTGTTACCCTGAAGTGAGACCTCTTTAACAGAATAGCATAATCTGTATACAACAGATAGGGTGGCAGCTTTGAAGAAAGCAGTCAAATCTCTCTCACAAAATTTCCTCATATATGAAGTCAAATAAAGGGAAAGCAAAAGGCTCTTAGAATACATCTTACCACTTAGAGAACAGTTATGCAAAATTTCCACTGACTTCAGAGGTCCAGGATCAGGTACATAATGACTAAAATATAGCATAACTCAGTTAGCAATGAAAGACAATTTTGATTATTTTCCCCTGGGAGAAAACAACAACAACAATATAAAAACAACCAACAACCACAAATCTAACTAAGTAGTAGAAACTAAGGGTAAAATAACACAGTGCATTTAAACATTATCACTGCAACCCAAATATATGATATTGTTAAAATGCATAAAGCCAACAAGTGATTTTAATGGCTATGTAACAAGGAAACAAAGAAAAAGCATAACTGAGACCGACATGAACATCGGGTCTGATCATCTGTAAACCAAGAACACCGGTAACATCTTCACTCACAAATAAACTGCTTTTTTGCGCTCAGCAGTGGAGCTGACAGGCTTCAATCAATGTAGAAATTATGCCACCTTCTGGTCGTCACATAGATGACAGCTCATTGTATTTGTAGACCGATCGATTCATGAACGGTTTAGGCAAAACTTGCTTTATACACATAAAAAGACTTGCCACAAGTACTATGCCGGTTTTTTTTTTTTTGTTTGTTTTGTTTTGTTTTGTTTTGTTTTGTTTTGTTTTTTCCTTGGGAGAAAGTTTCATAAATATTCTTTAGTGACCACTTGAAACCAAATGTCTGATATTACTGCAACACAGAAAACAATACAATATAAGACATTTTATTTTGTGGAAATGACAAACATGGGATAGCCTTTTTTTTTTTTTTTTGATAATTTCCATGAAATTCTTAATCTTGGGGATGCTTACTCTACCAAATGTTGGTATGGTGTCTACGTGTTATATTCAAATCAAATAAACTGGAAGAACTTGCTATGACTGTGTACAACATGGCAATCCTGCACTTCTAATTCCCTGATAAACGTTAAGCATAATATTCTCAACAAATTCAAAGTTGGGTAAATTCCACGTTAGCTGCCTAACTTTCTATTCTGAAGTCAGCTAATGAGTATTGTTTGGTAGCAGTAGAAAGGAAGAATGGATGATGTATTCTTTTTCCTAGAAACAAATGTTTTTTTTTTTTTTTTTTTTTTTTTTCAGAGCAAATTATATTAAAATCTGTTTGAATTAGGTGTTCTGCTAAATAACCCTAAGGCACAGTAGTAGATTCTGATATAGATCCCCTTTCCAGAACTGATATTCTAAGGCTGGATTCTTTGGAAAACTCCTTGGGGACTTCCTCCAATTTCAGCCTGGTGGATTGCAGTACAGGAGAGATTCTTTATACATCCTCTCAAATAAGAGCCAGCTCAGATCTGCAATGGAAAGCCATGTGGATCATCCTTTGTCTTGATTTCCTTTTCTCCATAATTCTAGCCTCTTCAAATTCTATGTATTCTTATGTTTATATCAGCTTCCCAGTTTTTGAAAGTTCCTCTGTCCATGTTGATCACCTTTCCTGCTATCATTGCTGCTTTTTGAGATAAGTTAGGACTCCCTTGGGAAGCACTGTACCTATGCATGTTAGCACTAATTGACTTCCACATCACTTTCTAGAACTGCTGTCTTCAGCCCTCTACTCTTACGGATAAAGACTGCATGAACGGATTGTTATTAACTTTCCTTCTAGCCAATACAGGCAGGAGAGCTAAATAAAACTCAAATATTTAAATCCACTTGGGTAATTTGGATTGCATACTCTCAGTATAAGTTCCCTAAACACATCTTTACAGTACTTATTTCCCATTTATTCACCATCCTTCTTCCTTGGACCGTAATAATATAAGACAAACCATTGGTCTGATTTGTACAGTTCTGAAACATAGCCATTGTTTTCAATTATTTTTCACATTATAGTCTCTGATCATTTATTTTTTATGCTTAGTTATGCTAATTAGGTTAAAAGCCTCTAGTTGTAAGCAGTATTTTTCTTTCACAATGTTTGAAAGTTATTTTATATAGGCTGTGACAATCCACGTGTTTATAACAGAATGTAATATTCGTAAAAGGTCTAGCCAGTGGAGAATAAAACAATAATGTTTGGTATTTTTTTTAATTTATTTTCAGTGGAAAAAATCTTGTAAGTACAGAATAGAATTTGCATAACTGGCAGTTAATTATTTGAGTAGAGTAGCAAACTAAATACTGAAAAGATATTTAAATAACACAGAGATTTCTTGCTCAGGAAAAGTTTTGATCCAGTAAAAAAGTTATTATCCTCCCTCCCTCCCTCCTTCCTTTCTTTCTTCCTTTCTTCCTTCTTTTCTTCCTCCCTTCCTTTCTTCCTTTTTCTTCCTTTTTCTTCCTCCCTTCCTTCCTCCCTTCCTTCCTTTCTCTCTCTCTCTTTCTCTCTCTTTCACTCTCTCTCTCTCTCTTTCTCTCTCTCTCTTTCCTTCTTTCTCAAAGATGATTACATATGAACGTAAAGTCAGTGATATGCTTTTTTGTGTGTATCCTTAGTCAAGGCTTGCTGAGGTAACTGGAAATTATTGCATAGTCGTGTGAAATCCTAAATTTTATTTAGAGTTCAGTCTTCACTAAACACAAAGTCAGGTCAGCTGAAAGCCCACCTGGAATTTGTTTCTAACTAGAGATAGGCTCCAGGGTCATTAAGATGAAGACTCGTAAAGGAAGTCAGAACTTCATAGTGAATACACTTCCTTTATGACTTTGAATACAGAATCAGCTCTGCAGATTTGCCCTGAAGTGCTTTGTTTCTAGTTATCTAAGCTTCAACAAAAGCTTGAGACATCCATAGCCATTTTGAACCCACCAGGACTGTGAATCATAATATGATCATTTTTAAGAAAACACAATCAGAATGAGTAGAAACATAAGCACAGGGATATGAAGTGTCAATTGTGCTTACTGTAGTGCAAGCTACCATTTAATACAAAGTGAATAATTAGATCAGATGTGTTCATTTAACTTCACACCCATAGATCTTATATTTTAATGGCAAAATGACACCTCACTGCATCTTAAAAATTGCAGTGAATTTTTGGTCTTCCCCTGAAAAGTGTGTAAAATATATTGAATGAATTGTTTCAAGAGTTTCACTTTTTGTCCTTATATTTCTCAGTCTCAGATATTGCATGTTATATTTTCATGAGTATACAAATGCTGTACTTTCAACTCTCTCCTTTTATGTGGTGTTGGCTTTTTCTCTATACATATTTTGAAGTCAAAATGTCCCTAAATAAAACTCCAAAGCTTTATTGTACAAGTTGTTAGAAGGTGGTGCAGTTACTGGAATTAATAGAAGGCTACCTAATGACATTCAGGATGATTGGAGTAGATCCCTATCAATCTGCCTAAAGAAAAGATAGAGGATGCGTCTTCAAGCATCACGTGGGGCATCTCTTAAGGTAAAGGAGACAATTTTAGTGAGGGAAAAGACGAATCAGCTCATGGGTCATTGGGGATGCCATTGGAGTCAGCAAGAGCTCAGTACTTTAGATTTAGCCAGTCTAGTATTTTTTCCATTTAAAAGTATATACATACAGTGGGAAAACAAACATAAAATCCTAAGCATGGCAAAATACAGTCATCAGTTTTCTACCCATTGTAAGTGAGCTAGCATAGTGTACTATTATACAAAGGTAAAGCGTGCCTACATTCATCATCTTTTTTTATCTTTCCTTTTTTCTTAAAGTGTGAAATCATTTTTTTTTTCTCCTTCTCTCTTTAAAGAAAAAAAATTCTCTATCATGACTTTCAGATTTCTCGGTGATCCATGGCATTTGACAGAACACAGTAAGGAAGGGCCAGAAAGCCTGCAGAGATTAATGACACTTTTGCCAAGTGAATTTTGTGGGCTTGGAAACATGGCATTTTGCATTCTGTCAAGATCAGAGCAGTTTTTAAGCTGTTTAAGTTGTGATTATTTTCTCACATCTGTTTCCTTGAAAACTAATTGTAGATCTGAAGTTACAGTTTTTAAATAATTCATAAAAACATAAATCCAGAGGAAAGTGGCAAAGGTATACAGGAACCCAGTGAAGTACAAAGAAAAGGGTCAAGTCAGCTGTAGTTATCTGAGCACTTCTCTTACCAGTGAAGTACTTAATTAGGCCTGTCTGATTGTTTGGCCCTGGGTTGATTTTTTCTTTCAAGAGAGCTGTTAACCTGATGGTATATTAAAACACACTCAGCTGTGGCTTCAAAATGGTTCCTGAAAAGATTTGTAAATGCTGTTGTTTTGGCAATAGGGAAAAAAAATGTAGACGAGCTAGGGTAACTCATACATATATAATTGTTGTTGTTGTTTTTATTCATATTACTGAATACTGGACCTTTTAGCTCTACCTTTTAGCTGTGTAATTACACAGATCAGGTAGACAACATAATTTAATGTAGGCAACAAAATGCCCAGAAGATTCTTCTCTATGAAAACAAGAGCTTCCACAAGTTTTGGAGGGTCTCCCAGACAGGAAATTAATTGAACTAACTCAACTATGCTTTTATAAAGTTTATAGCTTCTGGAATTATTGCTGAGCTTTCACAAGCACTTTAAAGATTACATCCTCAAAACTTCTAGATCAATTATTTTACAGTAGGGGTAGATTTTTAGTTTTAAAATGCCTCTTTGTGCTGATCTATCATTTTTCTTAATATAGGCTATTTTTGCAGAACTAATTAGTAACTTGCGCCCTGGAGAAAATTCCATATGTTGGTTTGTCCTTTTCTTAGGAAAAAAATAAAAATAAAAAATAAATTTACACTTTTGTTCACAGGACTAAACTCATCTTCTGTGAAGATAAGACATTACAAGGAAGGAAAAATTACAAAGAAAAAAAAAAAAGACCAGACTCAAAAAAGCTGCAGCTACAACTGTTTTGAGAGGAGAAAGGGCTTTACCTTTCTCTTGTTTGCTGATCCAAGGCTTTCCCACTAAGAGCCGTTCAAATGAGCATCCCTATGATTATTAACACTGCCCTCCTCTTAATAATTTGGATGTGACTTCTCCCCCTCAGCATGGAACCAAACCGGCTCCTGTTTTATATTTTGTTATTGAAAGGGAGGCTGTCAGAGTTGACATTCTGAAATATCCATCTGGCTCCTTAAATGCTATCATGTCTCTTTTGTTTTCCCAAGTCTCCGATGAGAAGATGTTTGTCACTTAATTGCTGCTGAGGATCACAGATGATGGTTTATAGGTTTAGGCAAATTGCAGGCAGCACTTTGTTAACAAACGGTGGAGCACAATGGTACTTCATAATTATCCTATAGAGCTCAATTGGCCCTTAACGGCACCTGCATGTACAGCATCAGGGAGCCTTGTTTCAACACAAAAGCTCCTTCTTGTTAATTAACCTGTGTGCACTTGTTACAAATGAAACCTATTTGTTTCCACTTAATATATTTGCAGCTAGTTTAAATATTCATTTATTATTATGCTTGTTAAGTGAGGAGCGGAGAAGAATAGTTTGGATCACTTTCATTAGTATGCATTGAGCTTAAAAGAGGTAGCAAATAGACCAATATGTCAAGTGTGTTCCTTTGTGCTTTCCTTCTTCCTGCTCTGTAGGCCCCCAAATTAGGCTAACAAAGATGTATATCCATTGCTGATTGAAATAATACAAAAGGAATGAGAAGTATAGGAGCCTTTGCGAAAAATCAACAAATTCTCTGAAAGAGGCTTTGTACGCAATGACAAATACAATTCATTCTAGGTGAAAAATGTCTTTTATTGCATATTTAAAATAGTATGTGCACACACAGTGATTTTATTTGTATGTAAAAGGATGAGAAATAAAATCGAATCCAGTGTATTTAAATGTTATGCATTTATTAATGCTGCTGTAGCACAGATGCCTTTTAATATTTAACTAAAGAATTTACTTCTGTTTTACCCTTATGAGCAAAGCAACCTTTGCTCTTTAACTGATAGAAATTAGACAGAAACTGATAGAAATTATTGTGTGTTTATTAGAGACCATAAATATATATAAAAGACCATTAACACCATTAACACAACTGCATAAGGAGATTAATGGGCAATGTTTGTTGCTGTTGTTACCTTGCATTTGACTAAAGAATATTCTAAATGCTTTTATTCTTCAGTATTGGGGGAAGACGTCTCACTCTCAAATATTGATTTTGATTATTTGTTCCTTTTTAAGTAACTGTGGCCCAAAGGTTTTCAAAGAGTTCCTTTTTGATTTGAGTAGTCCCACAAATTGAATTGATCGCAGAGCACATGTAGCTGAGCAGTGAGGAAAAAGCTCAAATTTCCTCTTCCTTCTTGCTTGACTTTTTGAAGTTATTCCTGAAGTATGTCATCACAAGGTGATCTTATCCAATACAACAGAGTTCTTTCTGAAAGGAAACACAAAGGATAGTTATCTCTTGATTACTACTGTGAATCCTAAATAATCCTATTTCCCTCTAAGTGATTTACACCAGCAGCAGCACTGACAGTAGGATCAAGTCTAGAGAATTTGGCCTTTTATACCCCAGCATTAACAGATAAATGTTAAAGCTAGATGGATGAAGGGGGAAGCAAAATTTAAGCTGCGGATCAGTTCTTGTAACAGCACACTGAAAACTGTTGAAAATACACTTATGTATTGATGTAAGACGCATTCCAGCAGCTGCTAATCAATTGCTGTGATTCTTCTGTTTTAAAATTGGTCCAATAATGCATTTTAGAATAGGTCAATACTGCCTCCTACATAGAGTAATACATCTAATTTGTTTCAATTCATCATGGTCATATATTCTAGGGCATTTTATTTAAAATTTCAACTTGCCAGGGGGAATTAATATACAGAGTAAATTGTAAGTTTCTTGTATGATGCATGCTTAGAAGAGATATAATTCAATATGGCTCAATAGCACAACAATTAGATGGGGAAAGGAAACTACAGTTAAGGTCTGCTTGTATGTGTAGACATTTTATAGGTGTATATATATATATATTTAGAAGGGAATTCAGTGTGATGTGATGTACCAGATAGAGAATCAAAGCACTAGAAATCATCTCTAGTCATAGAATAAGGGCAATGGAGTTTATAACAGAAGAAGCTTAAGGATTGTTCTGAAATACTTTGCTTTTTTTTTCTCCTAGTGAGAACACCTTTAACAGTCATATGTTACTGTTCTCTTCCTTTAAGTGTCATTTCATTGCTGATGCTTCCAATAAGTAAGCGTGGAAATAGCCCTTATGATGTATATGTATCTTTTAAGCAATACACAGCACTAAGCCAGCAGCCACTTTTGGTTATTACTGATTTGCAATGGATTTCCACTGTTACTTAGAAGTGAAAATACTTATCAGCACTTTAAAGAACATTTGCAACCCTAATGAACACTCATCAAAATATCTTTCATCTTCCAGGGTCCCACATATTTGCAAGTGTCCAGGATGAGTTCTTCACTTATTTCAAAAGCAGGTGGGATACCAACCCCTTATTTTGTCGTCTTCTTTATTTTTGTGATGTTATCATTCCTCCTAGCAATTTGCACAGTTACAAAACCATTGAAGACCCTGCTTCACCCTACATATTGAGCATCTGTTCTCTTGGGTCCACAGCTTGAGAGAAGCAAAAGAGTAAAACTTCCAGTAGTCCTAACATAGTGGCTATCACTTTTGGTGAGCTACATTTTAGAACCTTTTCATCTCTCCTGAGTGCATCCTACTAGTGAGAGGTTTCACAGTCCCACTCCACATATAATTGCACAGTCCCTAGACTAGATCACTGGGCTACAGCCTTCCATTTTTCCACCTGTGAAAAAGCAGCAAATCTGACTGCATTTGGTGTCTGCAAGGCCGCTTCTTCAAAACAGAGCATTTTTTATTCATTGCAAAGTACACAGCATTCTGAGAAGGCAGATAAAACAGAAGAAGACCAGTTTCTGAATCATGCTTATTCCTGTGAGTTTTGTTAACTTCCTTTCAGAGTGGACACCCCCTTTCCTAGCCTAGGAGACAGATGCAGTTGCTGCTTCCCCACTTTCCTTTCACTGCCTCTCTGAAGCATTTACTTGCAACTAAGTACTCCCCCCTCCCCTCTTATTTATCCAGGGATTTATTTCTTTTTTAAACAATTTAATTTTCTTTTTCTCTCAGGCTTTGGTCAGGGAAAACACACCTGTTAACCTGACTGGAGACAAGCAGGTGAATGTCTCGCCATTAATATCTCCCTGCATTTCTTCCTGTCACTTGACATTTCTCTAGAGATAGCTCATCTCTGTCATTGTTTTGTTTCTAGCTTGGTTTTCCCTAGCAGCCTCTTTGATTTAATTCTCTGTAGTCAGGTGGAATAATATCAAGCTAGAAAATGTAGGTACATACTGCATTCAGAGAAAATAATACTGCTGTCTCCCTCATTAGCCTCAGTGGAGTTTATGACTCGGAAGATAAAGGAAGTGGGAATCACTCACAGTAAAAACCGTGTTCCAAAAGGGGGTTGTAAGGCAGGATTTTTCTGTAAAGATGGGGACTTGCTATCCCCTAAACAGCTCACTGGTATGTACCTCTACTTACAGCACAAGGTGTGTCTTATCTCACTCCTGCTTCAGGTTCTGCACTCCTGCACCTATCCTCAGCTGCCCATATCAAGCTACTCTCTTCAGCCATTAGTAAACTTTTGCTCACCTTAGTTCACCAGTTTCACATCTTCAGCATGAGAAGCCATTTCCATCATTTTCACTGCTCTAACCAGTAGCGATACCTACCAATATGCAATCAAACTCTCTAGGTGTCCATTCTGCCATGACCAACCCTACCATGTTCACAGTCTAATCTATGTGTTTCCTCTGTCCACCATCCTTCCTTTCATGTTAGATATGTACTGCACCACATCCTGTCATAAGCATTTTCCAGCCTTCCTGTAAGGGCTGCCCAGATCAAGGAAGGAAGAGTCCCATGGCTGGTGTTGATGCTATAGCAGTGCAAGTCATTGAGAGGCTTGAAGAATGCCAACATGCTGCATGTTAGGTGCTGGCTTTCTGAATACATGCACACCCCCTAGTCTCACTTGTTGCTGCATGAATTCAGGAATCAAGTGTCTATTGTAGTAGCATACCTCAGCCACTGAGCTGTGCAGTCACAAGTGTTAGAATTTGCACGTGGAGTGGGAAGTGTGCTCCTTCATCTTGTAAAACTATTTTTCATCACCGATTACTGTGTAGGAGAAGTACCTCTTCTTTTTCTTTCTAACCACCCAATGAACATAAAGACACTCCTATTTTGTACATTTACAACTCTAGCTGCTCTAGATGGAACTTTGTAGAGAAACACTTACTTCATCACCATACTCAAATGCAGGCCTTTGTTCTCAAAATCAGTGTATATTGCATTGATATGGGGCTGGCCTAGAAAAAGGTGAATATTTCTACTACTGACTTCACTGCTGGGGAGCTTTTCCGTAGCATAGAAACCCTTTCGGAAATGCAAAATTCAGAAATACAAAAGCTTGAAGTGAAATCCACAAAGTTGTGTTCTGGATTTAAAACTCTTGAAGAGTACCTGGATGGGGTTAGACAGTTCGGATCAACGTGCCATCACTACAACACTCACCAGAGCCAGTCTACTAGTCACATTGTCCTGGCTGGCTAATCTGAAATGCTTAGAGGAATCAGTTGTATATTCCAATTGTTCAGGAACCTTACTTAACAAAGGGGCAACATCAGGCTGAATTCACAGTCTGAAATCATCTTTCCAGATTTAGTTAACTACATTATATCCTTTTCAAAGAGCAGTCTTTCTTTCAAGATGTCTTCATGGTGCAGCTTTCCCCTTCAGCGGCAGGCAGACTCAAATTAAAGATGTGGATTTAATTCCCTTTCCATTGGCAGAGGTTCAAACCCACCACTCCCACATCTCAGGGGAGCCCCTAATCAATGAGCAACCATCTGTTCAGGGTAAAGGGGGAGGACTTGTTCCACTTGCCTTACTGGTGTCCTCCCACTACATAGGAAAAAGATGTCATGACTAATTGAGCTCAGTAGTTAAATCACTCACCTGAGAATGGGGAGTCTCTGATTCCTATTCCTGGTTCAAAGGCTGCTTCTGCAATAAGTGAAATATACGTCATGTAAATAAGCTTGCAAACATTTAGGCAGACTGATAGCTGTCATAGTGTGGTGAACTCTGGGTAGACATCTACAGAAATGTACTAACACTTAAGTGCGTACATATATATTCATTTATGCATATGAAATTAACACTAAAATCTTTTTGCTATCTTAACGATAGAACCATTATATAAAAATATAATTAAAAAAAGACTGAGTAGAAAATATTATTTTATTTTAAAAATGTTTTTAATGAAATCATACATAAAACAAGCTAAACCCAGAGCATAAAATGTAAGGTTTTGATCTGAAAAACTTCAGATCAAAAACTGAAAGAAAATATTGTATTTCAGTTGACAAAAAAAAAAAAAAAAGAGGAAAAATAAGTAAAAAGGTGTTTAGTAGGGAAAAAAAATGTGTGAGTGCAAGCAATATTTATGTTACAAACAGCATTACTTATTTAAGCTAATGTCAGAAAATTAACCATGGTGTATCTAACAGGAATGTGGAAAATTGTGACATACTAAAAGCTGGGACATTTTCTCTGCAAGAGACTACTGCTGAGCTGATGCTCAGCCCTTAAAGTCCTATAGACAAAGCACTGAGGTTGGCTGGCATAGGCTTTAAGCCATGATATTTAACTCAGTGTTTTAATATTTCATTAACTCTTCCTTCAAGAAAGACATTGAAATTAAAATTCTTCATTTTGAAACTATTTTTTAACTGAAGAAAATGTATCTAACATTTGTAGGTTCGTTTGGTAATTGTATACCTCATTTCAGTGTATTAACCCACCATAATAGAGGTTTTGTTAACCCTTTGGACAACTGAGTGCAATGACATTTTATGTATCTGCTTTGACTGTTGTATGGTTGACTTAGCACTTCATAACCACAGATTCATTTTCCTCAATTTGTTAAGAGGCTAATTATAAAGGTTTGCAAAAGAATTGACACAAGGGAAGAAGAGCACCACACTTCTATCAGCAGCCCCATGAGGCCTGTACAAGTGTCATTCGTAAAACAGAGCACAATTTAAACAATGGCTATAATAAGATCCAGGAACTGGTGGATAATGAAAGAAAACTTCCAGTGTAGATGTAAAACAACCACTAAATGGGTTGTTTTCATGTTTGACAACAAGGTTCTTATGTAACTCTTCATGAATTCAGAGTCTGCTGTTAAGGTAATATTCTTGGACTAGACTAGATGGTAACAAGCTAAATAAAATGACTATCATTTATTTTGTGTCTGTGGCTGTGATTTCCAATTTCATTTCCATACAGTAGTATATCAGTAAGATTTTCTTAAACAGAGTATCATGCATGCACTGTTTCCCAAACAAGATATTTAGGAATCTGCTAGTAGATATAAGTGGAAAATGAGCAGTGTTTTATTTTAAGAACAAATGCAATCGACATGTTAACAAATCATTTGTTCTATCTACAGTCGTCAACTCCGTATTATGAACAGCTGAATTTAAACTAAAGAATAAATTTAAATGGCAGCCTTTTCCTTGCTTGCAAGATTTATATACAGCAAATTGGACTTACTTTATTTTGTCGGTTTAAGTATTTAATGAAATTGAATGAAAGTCCTTTTTTTTTTTTGTGTGTGTGTGTGTGTGCGCATGTGCTGTTTCTCCCTCTCACCATAATACAGCTACTCTCTATGCATAGTGTTTGCATCATTATGTAAGACATTTGCAAATATGTATGATGTGTTTGCCTATGGGAAAACTCTCTCTTCTAATATATTCATGAAAGATGAATTAACAGTGCTTTAGGTATGATAAAGAGATTCATAGTATAGTCTATTATAATGCTGATATTAAAAAGCAAGCTCATAATTTAACAAGAAAAATGTTATTCTTTTACAATCATGGCAATATGTTTTATTTCTGAGAACGTCTTCCTTCCACCATTGTACTCTTATTAGTTATAATTTTTATTTATAATTTTTATTAGGCTGATAATGAGAAAATAGTCAGAACTCCATTGTGCTCGACACTTTTCAAAGATAGAATCTGTGCCTGAAATATCTGTGTGTGTATTTTCTCTCCCTCTCCTCAAGTAGACCTCAAGCTTATCTCATCCAGGGTGCTGATATGATAGTTTTGCTATGATAGGAAAGAAAAAGTATAAAGCAATTTTTCTCACAGCAATACAGCCCCTGATTTTCCTCCAGATCCCTGTATTTAAGGAGACAAAATCTAGGCATTCTCTGACCATCTGGTCAGGTATGCTAGCAATCTGCCTGCAGCAAGTTATGTTTTGATGTTGCCTTCTCTCTTTGCTGGCAGAGATACTAGTTTCTTTGGCTCTGTATATACTGCAGTAGCAGCTGATGTCTCAAAGTTACACTAGACCAGACTCCCCGGTGGACCCCCAAGTTGGCTCCTGTGCTGACCTTCGTCTAGAGTAGCCCAACAGCCCTCCCTAGCAAGGATGCTGACACAAGCTGGCAGATAATGTTGGAATCATCATGGTCCCATAGGCAACCCAGAAACAATTATCTTGAGCTACTTCACTCTGAGTAGGAGAAGCCCAATTTAGGAGGGCTACCAAGTTACAGCTTCTGTAACTTGGTAGCCCTGCCAACTTACAGGTAGCCCTGTAACTTGTATTTCGTGGAGACAGACAGTGGGACTGGGGAAGAAGACTATGAAGAAGGATTATACCGGGAAAGGACAGGCAGAAATCCAATAAACTAAGTCCTTTGTTCTCAGAGATGTAGGATTCTGGTCTATTTATCATTCCCTTTCTGCAAGTATCTCACTGTCATTTTGTGAAGACTTGCTGCTACCACATCCTATACCCTACCATGACCTGGGTCACGTACTACAGTCAGTGAGAACATCCTCTGTGAAACCAACTATCCTGCAGTTAAATATATTTTTGTATTGAAACAGAAGGATTTTTCAGCAACACTGTTATCCATGATATTGTCGTGATTAGTGAATTTGGATTCACAGTCTGTAGTTTAGGAGAAATCCAGATTCAGGACCATGTATAGCTGTAGTCAAAGCAAAATGCTTCATCCCACAGGCTTCTCAGATACGCTGCAGAGGGACCTAAGGTTTCTTGTAACACTCTAGGGCACTAGCCAGTCAATTACTTATACGTGCTGATCTGGAAGTTGTACTTGCAGGCTTTTTCATTTCATAAGTTTCTGAAACATGAAGAACTTTAACTTATTTTGACTGAGATCCCGATCATCTTTGTAAATGTGTTTGCTGCTCCTTCCTGCATTAATTTCTCCTATGACTGTTATAGAATCATAGGAATTTCCTAAGTTGGGAGGGACCCACAAGGATCATTGATTACATTTCCTGTCTCCACACAAGACCATCCAAAATCAAACCATAGGTTTGACAGTATTGTTCAACAGTTTCAGGAAATTGTTGTTTCGGTAAATGGAGTGCAATGTACTTCATAAGAATATTGGTCTCAAAAAACAGCTGTTAAAAAAAAATAAATATATAGTAACAAATAACAGAGGACCATTCTTTGCATTGTTTTCTTCATCTTCCTATTTTATATATTTTCGTATTCAGTATCTGTTCCTATCTGTCTTCTGCTGATTCTTGTTGTTCAGCTGTCTCAGACACATCATTCTGTTGGCAATAGCAGTCCTGGAAAATAATAAAGATAGAAACTCCTTACAGTTTACTTTGCCTTTTGGTTCCTCATCTTATCACCTTTTCTGATAGTCATATTCATGGCTTTTTTGGACATGCCTGAAAGGCTGTCATTTGTCAAGGGAGGATACAAGGGTAAAATTCTGAGTAATGTAATAGGTTGGTCTGACTTTTAAGGACCCAAGTCATCTAAACTCCTGCTAAAGCATGTTTGTTTTAAGCAAACGTCATTTTTGTCTTAGAAGACAAGGTCAACATGATATCCCAGCATGGGTTTAGATATAGCTAACAAAGTTTTACATCTTTTGTTTGGATACACTAGGAAGGTTTTTCACCTGATCTTTTGTCAAATATTGAAAGTGAGTTATTGGAACTGCTGGAATTGCTGACATAATCTAGTGTGACAAATCTTTCTTTTAATACTAGGGCAAGAAGGGCCTAAAGAGAAAAGAATGATACCAAGTCTTGATTAAAAGCCTACACTAAAAAGTTTTCCATACTTATTCTGCAAATGAAAGTAGGGTCAACATCAATTTTACAGAGAAAGGCACAAAGCCTCAGCTTCCTAAATTTTTGAGATAGATAATAATAATTAAAGTCTTAAAAAATATAAACAGATATATATGTTAGTGTATAAGCAATATATTATTTGTGGCCTGTTTAATGGATTCATGTGATTAAAATGATTGTCACAGAGAAAAAACATTTTATTTTATCAAAATTTCTATTAAACAGCCAATATTTACCTTTAAAAGCAGCATGTAATATTTGACATATAAGCTGAACACAGTGAGGCTGAGAGCTCACTGTACAGAACCACAAGCAAAAGTGTCTGGCATAACACAGCTATCAAAGAAAGTCATCCACAATTGCATGCACAATGTCACAATTACAGTTTCATGGGTATATCTGGTATGTGAACCCAGTTTGATATCTGCCCAGCCTTTTACAAGTGCAGTTATAACATCAGTATGCATAATCATTCTAAATGAATGCACATATTTACCAAATTTGTGCACAAGAATGCACAAGCATTTCTATACATGGTCCTTGGATTCATTTGTTTTGTGTATACATTCACAATAAATGAATTTGTATTTTGAAAGTGCAGAATACTTATCATCCACATTAATAAATATTTCATTAAAAATAATTTCTGAATATTTTCTAGGTTGCTTTTGAAGTCATTAATGGATTTTGTTTCTGTTATGATTTCTTTCTTTCCTTCTTTCTTTATTTTTTGTAATGTCTTTGTTTATCCTATCAATTTTATATTTAAAAAATAGCAATGTTTCCCTTACTTTTTGAACCAAGCAGCTATTAAGGGATTGAAGTTTTCTGGTGAATGAAGCAGGCCAACTGCTTTTCATGACAAAGTTTGTAATTAGAAGGCCAATTTAATGGTGAATCAGGCAGAAATATTCAAACCATGACAAATGACTTTAATAATGCAGCTTGCAATGCTTGAACAGAAATAAATTTCACTTCTGAAACTCTCGCCTTTTTCTGTCTGCCTGGAAGATAAAATTGTCCAGGAGGTATTTGTACCCTTTATTCAGTAAAGCTTTTACTAGAACTTAAGCAGGCCAAATAGCTTGCAAATGCAAAAACATTATTCAAGTTCTTTTTTTTTTTTTTTTTTTTTTTTTTCCTGAAGGTAGGCTGTGTTGAGAATTCTGTATAAGTCAAAGATTTATTTTTTGTACATCCCGCTTAACCACTGCAATAGTGTTTTATTGTTTTCTTTCTGTCTTGAAGCATTAGCCATAGTCTACTTTGGCTTCAAAACTGAAAGCTAATTTCAGTGTTTGTCATAAGTTTGTTAAGACCACATGCATTCCACAGTTTGAAAAATTTCATTATTCTGTCCATGCTGGGGCTTCGTAATTGGATAGTAAGGATGTTCAAAGACTAATTTAGTGAATTGCACAATATTTTAAATGGAATTATGCAGGTTTATGGGGCCTCAGGGGATTGAGCTAGGAGCCTCTTGAGAAAATCTGTTTATCAGTAAATGATATTAGCAGCTTTCACCTAGCTTTTGTCTTCATTAAATTGCTGCTCTTCCAATTGAGGGTCACATCTGAGGCCTGCTTTGATAATTTGTCATTATTGTCTTGTTTATTGGAGCATAAAGTTGATACAGCAAAGGTTGTGCAGTTTATATACAACGTGCAAAGAAGTTTTTCCTACCAACCCTGCCAGCCTTTTATCATAGCAAAACATATCAGGACAGAAGAAACTGTAACTTCTCTAGCATTCTAATCTATACTAATTCATCATGCTTCTGTGAGATAATTTCCTAATATTTTCTAAGTGAATGTAATATGTTATAATCCAAATTACATCAAATTGGTTTTTTTTTTTTTCTGTCATTTTCAACTGTTAAACTGTATTTTTTAAAATGAGATCAAATTTTGTTTTCTGTCAGTGTAGCCCTTTCCCAGGCTAACTCTGGATTTATCCTACTGTAAATGTGAACAAAATTTGCCCCAATATCGATTTCCTTAAAATACTGCACTAGCAGACTTAATCTACCTCTTAAAGTACAATAGCCAGGTTTACATTATTATTTACAGTAAAGCATAAAATAATGCTAAAATAATATTTCGATGCCGACATTTATGGGAAGTTTAGTCGTAAATATAAACTGGCTGTATCATCCAATTATTTGTTTACTCCACTATGTTATCACCACAGTATGTGTCATATTTTTATATTTCTAACAGAAACTCTAAGTAAGATGTGCCAGTATTACGAAGTCTATATAGATAAAGAGACTACTGACCAACTTCAGACATACTTATGCTTTCTTCGGGCCTCCTGTCTGTTAATTATGTATCCTTTCAAACTCTATATATTTTAGAAATCATATGCTTTTTATAATGTGTATGAATTAGGCTTACTTAAACCACTTGAAAATACTTGGCAGTGTTGCTACACCAACATATTATGTTTAAACTATCCTGAAGACTAACAAAGTAGTGAAAGGTTGCTCTTCTTGTTATATTTTACACCAGTTTCCCAAGTAAATATGAAATTTCCAAACTCGAAACTATGCAATTTTCTATCCAAAATATTTAAATGTGGAGCAATGCTTCTTTTCTTGTTTGTTTGCTTTTAACAACCTGTCAGCTAAAAACAAAACACAAACCAAATTTATATATTTGTTATTATTAAAAAATACATATATTTTTGGAGTCAGCAATTTTCCTCACCACTCATTTCTGACCACCATGTTACCTGCAACTGTCCCCTCAGAAAAGTTTTCCTTCACAGGAAACTGCTTGCAATGTGACTTCAATATCAAAACAGATTTTCTTGTTCCGGTTTCAGTGATTAAGGCTAGATTCACCCTTGGTTACACAGTGTTGTGAAAGGGATTCAGGTGATAAAATGAACTCAGAACCAAACCCTTGTCCCTACAAAGTAGATTCTTGGGCCTGAAATATTAAGTAGACTGGCTTAAGAGACTCATGACAAAAAAAAAAAAAAATCTCCCCCCAAAAAACACATTCCACAGCAAAGCATCCCAAACTACCACTAGCCTGTAGGTTGTACTTTGTTATCATAAATGAACACCTCACTCATCTTGGCCATGGGCCATCAGCTCACCCTTTTGTCCTTCATAGTTTTGTCTCCTTTCCCCATGCACTGTTCTCTTTCCCTGTAGGATATCTGTTCTCCCTTGACACACTAACTGTTATATCCCCATTTAACTTCTCAACTTACCTCAATGCCTTTTTACAGGTTAACTCATTTTACCTCTCAGCCCTCAGTTATCTTTGTTGTACCAGTTCCATCTTCCTACATACCCTGAACATTGCCTGTAAAACCATTATTAATGGAGTCAATGTGAAACCTAATAGAGACATAGAGGTGGAAACATCTGAAATATTGCAGCTAAAAGCCTGGTGCCTGGTTTAGATCAGTAGTTCAATGGATATTTATAGTTTTCCATATTCTCTTGTGCACAATTTTCTACCTTAAACATTTGTGGATTTTGACTCCGTTCTTGATTTTTCTATGTCATGTTCTTGTGTTGCAGAAAGAGTCTGAGCAGCAGAGGGGCTATCTGAACTTCAGTTCTGTGTTGAAATTCCAGGATATATCTTAGATATTTTGAGTAAGAAATTTCTTAAGAGCTCAGGACGTAAACAGCAACATGACTGTTGTGAAGAAGAACTTACTGTGGATGTGGGATCCTAAGGATGTAATCTAGTGTGGATACCAGTAGAACAGAACAAAACAAACAAACAAAAAAAGGAAAATACAATGTTTCCATTATTCCTTTATTTGGAGCAGAGTAAAGTCCATGTGGTTCACACTCTTGGGTATTTTCAAAGACATCTGTCTCTCTCCAGTGACGGTATAAGGAACTACAGCACATGTTGCTTCAGTAAGTAGTAGTTACAAAACATTTAGAAAGGAGTTAGCTGATTCAGATCCTGTCCATTTTTTCTGCAGCTTTTCCTTTCCTCAGAGACTGGGAGAGCTTCTTCTCTACTTTTCTCTTTAATTGATGTATCAACTTTAGAAAGAGAGCAAACAAGATGGGCCTCTGTAGCTTGATGACTGTTGATGTACTGTGCATCAAGAGTCATTGTATAGCCACAGGCACAGAAGCATAGAAAAAAAATTAAATCTTTTCCCTATTTGGCATGTTTTTAACACCAGTCACAGATTTATTCTGCCTTGCATCTGAACTCAGATTGACATCCATCTTAAATGTTTCTGAATCTTGCACATTAGGCTACACTGAGCTACACCTTCCATAGGAGCTAAAAGTCAGTTGGGAGCTGAATAGGTCATAGAACCTCTCCAGGGTGAGTTCCCTGACCAGCATAGATTGAAGCTTCCTTCACTTTGCTCTTAAAAGAAAAAAAGCCAGCCAGCTACCATTCGCATGAGGGACTTATGCAATGCAGACTAAGGAGTGAGAAAGCATTTTCAAGTGCCCCTAGTCACATCTTGGTATAGGTGCCTTATTCCAGGAATAGACAGGATTTCAAATATTTTTCCCTTTCATATTTCCCCTTGGCTGTTTTAGACATTGAACCAATCACAACAAAGCTGACTGCTAAGGTCCCATAGATGTGACTGTAACATCAGCAGCTGAGACAGACCTAAAAATTTTATTGGTGCTGCATACTATTCTCCAGAGCTCAAACGGCATGAGTGTATGAATAAAATGATTGTTTTGTTTCAGTAAAACAAAAGGGATTTTGTGAAACCAAAATATTCAAATGACTATATTAATCTTATACTGTCTTTCTAATAACATCTTCCCTGGACATAAATTAGATTGATGTTAGCTGGTAAGTGAGGAATAATGGTAGAAATAGTCCTCAATAGGTGACTATCCACAACAAAAATAAAAGCAGACAAATTATCCAGTTTGACTACATATCTAATTTTAGATGACCATAAAAGATGTAACAGAAACTTCATGCAGTGCCATGTACTGTTCTGAATAAAACGCTAGATCTCACATAAACCTGAAATGAAACCTGTCTGCTTTGTCACTTTTATGTGAGGATGTTCAACTAAGTTTGATATTGCATATGCCAGAATGTCTTGTTACTGAATATCAATATGTAATGCTCAGTAATACATATCTGGGGCTTCAGCACATATAATTTTGTTGTCTTATTACAACTAAGCTAAACTATACATTATGTATATTTTGCACGGGTGAAAACCATTTTGACATTCTGAATAAATAAATTTACTATAAAAGAAAAAAAAAAAAGACTATCTGCAAACGTTCTGAACACCTGAATGTTAAGGGACATAGTCTTAGGTTAGAAAAGAATGTACAGCTCCCATTATTTCCTTGAGAGAAAATTAAAATATTAAATAATTTAAATATAGACGTGAGATTATCATGGGGACCAATGTGAAAGTATAAACTTATGTCTCACAGCTGCAGCAGGGGCAGCTCAGCTATAGTGACTACAAGGACACATATTCACCCCCTGTGTTAATCTGCTCTGTGTTTATATATGTATTTTTCAATTCTCAGGGGACATCAAAATGGTAATGATTTCCTATTTTTGTAAACAAATGGAAATACAGCCTTTCATGACAGCTGTTACTTCAAAAATGATCTAAAATATTTATGCAAATTACAGCTTTTAAAATCGTCTCACTGAAGGTGTTTTCCCTTTTTGAGAAACACTGACAATTAAAAATAAAAATAAAAAAGCTCCAGAACCATGCCTATTATTGTTTAGTCCATAACAAAGACAGCTGTATACACCCTTATTGTGAGTCTCTTTTATCTGAGCAACCTTGCTTAGTAAAATTGGACAATTTATCACACCAGTGCCTGCAGCAGTATGCACTATATGCAAGTGATTAGTTTGCCACTTCAGCTACCAGATTTGATACAGCTCTGAGAAACTGGTAGTCTGAATGAAAAGGTCAGTGTGGAGCTTAAGCTAACTCTTGGGGATCAGCTGGCCCAGGGGACCAATAATGGGCTCTAGTGTCTTCTGCCCTTCTCAGCTGTAGTTCAGACCCAGTAACATCTGGAGGCTGTTCCTCAGCACATACAAAGTAGGTTCTTGTACACTCAGACAGTGAAGGTGCAAGATATGATGCTAGGTGTGTAAAGTGAAAAGTCCAAATAGCCTGTAAGGTCAACAGAGACAGAGGGTGACTCTGCCCATGGTCTCCTGGGTTGCCTATCCTCCACTCCTATAACAGTGTGGACTAATGGGAATATGTCTCTAAGTTAGATGCTTAACACTGGGAAGAATTACTATGAGCATCTGGTTATGATTTCTGCACTTAATCTCACAAAACCCAGGAAATTACTGGATCTGAAGACAACAGTCTCCTTTGAGTTCTGCAGCAGGCCTCTCCTGAGGCCCGCTACTCAGGCTAGGTGGGCAAATGTGCACTTCCAACACTCATTTTGTGAAAACATAAACAAATGAATTAAATCTCCAAGGCTTTCACAACCACTGAATTCAATTACACAATGCAAAACAATGTATAAATAACAACATTAATTTTTAGGATACGTCCGGCCTTATCTGAGCTGAATAAATTCTTCACAAGTCATTGTATGTTTAGAATCACAAGAAAAAGTTCTAAGAACTCTTTATTCTAAGGGAATATGAAAAAATAAAATAACTGGAATAATAATTCTACCTGCCTTTGAGAGGCAACAATGAAAAATCTCATTGACTCCAATAGTACTGGTAGTTAGAGACTGTACCCAATCTGAAAGAAGAAGAAGAAAAAAAAAAAAAAAGGAAAAAAATGATCTCTACATTTTTAATATCTGGAAATAAAACCAGTACTGGTATTTTTTTATACTTTGGCCAATGAATTGATAGTGGAAAAGGGGAACCTTACTTTATCTGAAACTGCAATAAGCTAGAGTTAATAATCATTTAATCTCATTAAAAAATAAATAAATAAAATAAGGAAAGTCAAAACTTTTGTCTGTAACTTATCAAAAACAAACATTTCATTCTAGATCTTCCCCAAACAAGAGCTTTCTGAAGAGCTTATATAACTATGAGAACCAGCAGCAGAGTGTATTAGCAGGAAGTAATTTCAGACCTCTGAATGCATGGGGGATAGAGGCAGCCTGGGATCAAACTATGATTCCCAACTAAATTTTGTGTTTAGCAGATGAAAATCCTTAGCATAATTGTTTAACCTGCATTATAATCAGTCAAGAAACCTAGGGACATATATAGACAATAAAATATATATAAATAGACAAAATAAATAGACAAAAATTAAGCAGTTTTCTCCCTAAAGGCTACTCCTTGATTATATAGAGGGATTCAACAATTATTATGTATTCTAAAGTATATATAAATATATATATATATATAGGTAAAGAGAGAAATGAAATTGTTTTGGAAAGACTGCTGTGAAAGATCCTGAGTGCTTATCCAGTGCACTGTATTTGAGTCCCTACTTCATTGGCAGCATAGGAACTTGGGCCCAGAAAGTTGGATGATTTTACTGCACTTCGAACATTGAGGCACTGCTCAGGTGTCTGCTCTGGGTGGCTGCACACTGCACTCTTTGTTGCTAGCTATTTTGAGTTTTACTGCACTTCTCTTACAAATACAGTTTAAGAAAGGGGGTTTCATAGCTGCATAGAGATATTTTGAAGCTTTACCTTGTGTTATGTGCAGTCCCTTCTCTTTATCTGTGGGTATATATTGCAAGCATTACTTAATTAAATTTACTCTTATAACCGCTGTCTGGATAGGTTTGAATATAACCAGAATGTTATGATACACTGAAGTGTTTCTGTTCCTGTTCTTTCTTTATTTTCTTTCTTTTTCTTTCTTTCTCTTTCTTTCTTTTTTCTTTCTTTCTTTCTTTCTTTCTTTCTTTCTTTCTTTCTTTCTTTCTTTCTTTCTTTCTTTCTTTCTTTCTTTCTTTCTTTCTTTCTTTCTTTCTTTCTTTCTTTCTTTCTTTCTTTCTTTCTTTCTTTTCTTTCTTTCTTTCTCTTTCTTTCTTTCTTTCTTTCTTTCTCTCTTTTTTTTTCTTTCTTTTCTTTCTTTCTCTTTCTTTTTCTTCCTTTTTCTTTCCTTCCTTTTCCTTTTTTCCTTCTCTTTTTTCTTCCTTCCTTTTCTCTTCCTTCCTTCCTTCTTTCTTTTTCTTTTTCCTTCCTTCCTTCTCTTTCTTTCTTTCCTTCCTTCCTTTCTTTCTTTCTTCTTTCTTTCTTTTTCTTTCTTTCTTTCTTTCTTTCTTTCTTTCTTTCTTTCTTTCTTTCTTTCTTTCTTTCTTTCTTTCTTTCTTTCTTTCTTTCTTTTTCTTTCTTTCTCTTTCTTTCTTTCTTTTTCTTTCTTTCTTTCTTTCTTTCTTTCTTTCTTTCTTTTTCTTTTTCTTTCGAATCATAGAATCATAGAAAAATTAAGGTTGGAAAAGATCTCCAAGATCATCTGGTCCAACCATCACCCTACTACCAATGTCACCCACTAAACCATGTCCCTAAATACCATGTCCAACCTTTCCTTGAACACCCCTGGGAATGGTGACTTGACCGCCACCCTGGTCAACCTGTTGCAATGCCTGACCACTCTTTCTGAGAAGAAATGTCTCCTAATTGTTTTAATTGTTGAAGAGTAGTGCTCATTGTTCAATCCTTTGTTTTAATCGTTGAAGAGTATGGGCATGATGTTTCCTTTTTTCCACTCACCAGTGACATCACCCGACTGCCAGGACTTTTCAGCTATGATGGAGAGAGGCTTGGCAACTACATCAGCCAGTTCCCTCAGGACCCTGTGATTCATGTCATCAGGTCCCATAGACTTGTACCTGTTTAGATTCATCAGGTGGTGTTGAACCTGCTCTTCACTTACAGTGGTGGGACTTTGATCCTCCAGCCTCCGTTTACAGGCTCAGGGAAATGAAAGACTTGGGAAGCCCGTCTACTAGTGCAGACAGAGGCAAAGAAGTTGTTGACTACCTCTGCCTTCTCCATGTCTGTCATTACCAATTACTCATATATAGAAACTCATTCTTAATGTAAGAAATTAGCCACCTATAATCCCTTACACACTATTTTCACCCCTCAGTCTATTTTCACAAATGTTAAAGGTGCATAGTGGCCCTTGGGGACTCCTCCTGTCACCCCAGTGCAGCAGCCAGAAGGAAGCTGGGTCCTCTCTTGTGCTCCTCCTTGAGGCTCTGTGCAGAAGGGATGCCACCTCTTGCACAAGGGCTGAGGGATGGGAAAGAAGCACTCATGCAACCCCTGAGAATCTGCAACAGAATTCTTTATCGCCGGGACATCTTGCAGGTGAGCCTGCAGGATGTCCATGGTGTTTGGCGGCTCCAAGCTAATGCTTGCGATGGAGCCTGAGCGACGAGTAGGGAGCTCGCCAGGCACTCCTGCAATGCTGTGTACATCAATGTATATTGTGTGTACACCAATCCCTCTGCTGTTAGGTGCCTTCCTTCTCAGTGCTTCCTTGGACTGCATCGCTGTCCTCTCACACCGAGGAGGGCTGCCGCTCACCTTCCTGCTCCTGGACTTCTTCCTGCCACACAAGCTGGCTGTCAGAGTGCCTAGAAGCTCAGAGAGTGGTGGGCCAGCTGCAGGGGTTCTATTTTATAGGGCCTGGAGCAAAGGCGGGGCAGTGGTGGCCACTGTGACCTCAGCAAGCCTCTGTGATGGAGTGGCCCACACGTGGCCAAAGGTGGCTGTGTTGGGAGCAGCCTGGAAGATGTCCTCACGTGGAAGAAGGGTGAGGGGGGCTCAGGGCCCCTTTTCTGGGGCCTGCTTTCCCCCGGCCATTTGGCTTGCCAGAGAGAAAGGCTGCCCCTCGGCCACAGGGACTGCCCTCCACCTTCCATCCTGAGCCCTGGGTGCCCTTATTTCTTTCTTTCTCTCTCTTTTTTTCTTTGTGGGTGCCCTTCTTTCTTTCTTTCTCTCTTTCTCTTTCTCTTTCTTTCTTTCTTTCTTTCTTTCTCTTTTCTTTTTCTCTCTTTCTCTTTCTCTCTCTTTCTCTTTCTTTCTTTCTTTCTTCCTTCTTTCTTCCTCTTTTTTTTTCTCTTTCCTTCTTCCTTTTCTTTCTCTTTTCTTTCTCTTTCTTTCTTTCTTCCTTTCTTCCTTTCTTTTTCTCTTTCTTTCTTTTCTTTTCTCCTCCTTTCCTCCTTTCTTTTCTTTCCTTTCTTCCCCTCCCTCTCTCCCTCCCTCCCTCTAATCCTGAACAATAAATGTTTAGGATAAAAAAAAATTTCCTTAGAACCAAATTTTCTTTGGGAGACATTATATATAAAATGTTTGCTTCTATTGCAGATCTTTAATATTTCCATATTTAATTTCATTACAGCAGGAAATTTCTTTTGAATTCTGCTCTTTAGAAAAAGGAAGTTTTAGCCCCTTGAAAACCCAATAAATTACTAAAACAGGGCAATTTATGATCTTCCATGCATCTCTGCAAAGAAAATTCTCCCTGCAGGTAGACTCAGCCTGTCTAAGATTCAAAGATATTAGAGGCAATTTTATGAAAGGGATCATTAATTATAAGCCATTAAATTTTAAAAGGAGGCTTCTTTTTCCTGATATCTTGCATGAACCAAGATCAAAGTAACTCCCATATGTTGACCTAGTAAGCATGCTAACTGAGGAAATCTGCTTCTCCGTCCTTTTTAATCTCAGATGAATCATACAAGTGATGTGTTAGAGGAGAGTGGTCATTTCATTGTCAATGTGTAATTGTACAGGATGGATAAACAGTACACTTCTCATTCATGAGAGGACAGAACTTGGTTCCATCAGTGACTGTTATGCATACTCATCACAGTCAGAATTAGGGTTCCTGGTGCCTTATCAAAGATGACCAAGACTCGCACTTTGCACATTCAGTTCCATTGCTGTGGCTTGACAAGATGCCTAGTTGTACCTAATCTTTTACAATGTATACACTGTTTTCCCTCCATACAACATAAGCCACAAAACATGTTCCGATCTTTAATTAACTCAATTGTGATAATCCAGATTTGACTTTCTCCTCATGTTGCAATTTCATACCTGCTTGTCTTCAAATATGAACTATTTTCTTGCATTATGGTTAAGACCAGATAGGATTTATATAACTCTGCATCAGTGATCTCTTCTCTCCATTATTGACTACTGCCCCTAATCTATGTCTTCTGAAAACTTCATTAGTGATGACTTTATATTTTATTCCAGGTCATTGACAAAAATGTTAAATAGAACTAAACCCACCAGAACCTAGCTAGAAATGTATCCAGTCAACAATGATTAGTCATTTACAATTACATCTGCAGAGCTACCAATTAACCAGTTTTTAATCTGTTTAATTGGTGCTATATAATGTATTGTTCTAATTTCATAATCAAAATGTCACGAGTCACCAAGTCAAATGCCTCACAGGAATTTCAGTGTATTATATTCACACAATTACCTTTAGTAACTAAACTTCTAATCGCATTACAATATCAAGACCAAATTTCCAAGAGCCTATATTGATTTGCATTAATTATATTATTGTTCTTTAGTTCTTTGTTAATGAATTCCATATAACCTGTTCTGTTATTTTGCACAAGACAATAAGTCTATTATTATCTCAGTCATTTACTTTAGATTTTCCTCTAAGATTTTTGATCTTCAAAGTATTTTTTTATTGAAAAAAAAAATCTATGGCCCAGGAAGCTCTTCTTTTAGCAACATACTACATTTTTTACACGCAGATCACCTGCTGATTTATCATAGATTAACTCTAGTGTCTGTGTTTTAACCAAATTGTTTTTGGATCGGAAAGTGTTTCATCATCTTCTGAAGAGACTACATCACATAGCTTTTCTTTTTCTGTAAACAGATGTGCTTCATGAATGTTTCTGCCTTTTCTGCATTACCACTGACATTTCATAGTACCAGGCAATTATTACTGTTAGCATTTCTTCTGTTAATTCATTTCAAAGTGTTCTGTCTTATCTTTAATTCTGTCAGTTTCCCATTTCTATGGTGTACTTTTGCTTCTCTTATCAATTTTCTTCAGTTCCTAGATCTTTACGTATATTCAATTCATATCAACTTCTCCTTTTTACCATGTGTTATATATATAATCTGTACTTTGAAGTTCCTACATCCCACAAGTACCTAATCCTTTGATACTAGTAAAAATAAATAAATAAATAAAAAATTATGGAGAAACAGTAGCTTATCCATATTTAAAATCGCAATTCATTTCCAGTGTGTGTCTGATTTTGGTCCACATCTTCAAATGTAAGTTAAAAAAATGTATATTTGCTTCATGATATCATATGAGGTCTGCATCTGAGGTAGAATTTCCCAACAGATTTGAAGGAAATTAAATAAGTGGTTAATAAATTATGAGATCTTAAATGTGTATGTCTTCATCAGAATAATAATAAAAAAAGGCTAAGATTAGTTTTTGCTGAGCAGAAAAAAAGTGGGAAAGAGAAAGAGAATACATTTTGTATGTTTAGTACGTATGTAATCAATGCACAACATTGATATTCCTCTGAGGAAATGCTGATTTGTCTCGCTTTACACTGATGGTTCACCAGAATCTATTAATCTCCACCTGGGGAGGTTTTCATGAGGTAAAGGAAACAAAAACATTAAAAGCAGCTCTTTAGGGGTCCATTTGTTTTAGAATGAATGAGTCACAGAATCACAGAACTGAAGGGGTTGGAAGGGACCTCGAAATATCATCGGGTCCAACCCCCCTGCCAAAGCAGGTGTCTTAGAGCAGGCTGCCCAGGTAGGCGTCCAGATGGGCCTTGAATATCTCCAGAGAAGGAGACTCCACAACCTCCCTGGGCAGCCTGTTCCAGTGCTACGTCACCCTCACTGTGAAGAAGTTCTTTCTCATGTTGGTGCGGAACTTCCTGTGCTCTATCTTGTGGCCATTGCCCCTTGTCCTGTCCCCACAAACCACTGAAAAGAGGTTGGTCAAATCCCCCTGTCTCCCACACCTCAGGTATTTATACACATTGATGAGATCCCCTCTCAGTCTTCTTTTCTCCAGGCTGAACAGACCCAGGTCTCTCAGCCTTTCTTCATAGGGAAGATGCTCCAGGCCCCGTATCATCTTTGTGGCCCTCCGCTGGACTCTTTCCAGGAGATCCCTGTCTTTTCTGTACTGGGGAGCCCAGAACTGGACACAGTGCTCCAGGTGAGGCCTGACCAGGGCAGAGTAGAGGGGGAGGATCACCTCCCTTGACCTGCTGGCCACGCTCCTTTTAATGCACGCCAGGATCCCACTGGCCCTCTTGGCCACGAGGGCACACTGCTGGCTCATGGTCAACCTGTTGTCCACCAGGACCCCCAGGTCCTTCTCCTCAGAGCTCCTCTCCAGCAGGTTGTCCCCCAGCCTGTACTGGTACATCTGGTTGTTCCTTCCCAGGTGCAGGACTCTACACTTGCTCTTATTAAACCCCATTTGGTTTCTTCCTGCCCATCTCTCCAGCCAGTCCAGGTCTTGCTGAATGGCAGCACAGCCTTCTGGTGTGTCAGCCACTCCTCCCAGCTTTGTGTCATCGGCGTACTTGCTGAGGGCAGACACTATTCCCTCAGCAAGGTTGTCAATGAAGATGTTGAACAAGACCGGACCCAGCACCGACCCCTGGGGAACGCCGCTAGTCACAGGTCTCCACCCAGACTCTGCGCCGCCGATCACCACCCTCTGAGCTCGGCCAGTCAGCCAGTTCTCAACCCACCTTACTGTCCACTCCTCTATCCCACACCTTCTCAGCTTTGCTAGCAGGATGTCATGGGAGACAGTATAGAAAGCCTTGCTAAAGTCAAGGTAGATGACATCCACTGCTCTCCCCCCATCTACCCAGCTGGTGATGCCATCATAGAAGGCAACGAGGTTGGTCGAGCACGACTTCCCCTTGGTGATTCCATGCTGACTACTCCTCATAACGTTCTTCTCTTCCAATTGCTTGGAGATGACATCCAGAATGAGCTGTTCCAAAACCTTTCCAGGGACAGAGGTGAGACTGACTGGCCTGTAGTTTCCCGGATCCTCCTTCTTGCCCTTCTTGAAGACCGGAGAGACATTGGCTATCCTCCATTGGCACCTCTCCTGTTCTCCAGGACCTTTCAAAGATGATAGAGAGCGGTTCGGCGATCACCTCTGCCAACTCCCTTAGCACACGTGGATGCATCCCATTGGGACCCATGGATTTGTGTGCGTTGAGCACACTCAGACGCTCCCAAACCACTCTCTTGTCAACCACGGGGAAGCCCTCCATTTCCCAGACCCTTTGCCCTCCCACCAGGGTCGAGGAGTCCTGGGGGGGGAGTCCTTGAAGCAAAGACAGCATTCAGTATCTCCGCCTTCTCAGCGTCTCCCATTACCAGGACACCCCCCTCGTTCAGCAAGGGACTCACATTATCCCTAGTCTTCCTTTTACTGTTTACATACTTAAAAAAAACCCTTCTTATTATCTTTTATCTCTTTTGCAAGCCTCATCTCTAGGTGGGCTTCAGCCTTCCTTGTCGCGTCCCTGCAGGCCCTGACAACACTTCTATACTCCACCCAAGAGGACAGGCCCTTTTTCCACATTCCATAGACCTTCCTCTTCCTTTTAATCTTATCGATGAGCTCCTTGCTCATCCACGCAGGTTTACCACCCCCCTTCGCCGATTTCCTACTCTTAGGGATGCACTGATCCTGAGCTTGGAAGAAGTGCTGTTTAAATGTAGCCCAGGTCTCACAAGCACCCTTGCCTTCTAGCAACCTAGCCCATGAGATACGCCCAAGCAGGTCCTGGAAGAGGTCGAAGTTGGCTCTTTGAAAATCCAGGGTAGCAATCCTGCTTTTAGCCTTACTTCTTCCACCAAGTTCCATCTTGAACTCCACCATCTCATGGTCACTGCACCCCAAGCTGTCCCCAACCCTCACATCCCTAACAAGCCCATCCCTGTCGCTAAGGACAAGGTCCAGAAGCATCCCCCATCTCGTCGGCGCCTCCACCACCTGCGTCAGAAAATTGTCTTCAGTGCACTGTAGGAACCGTTTGGACTGCGCGTGCCTGGCCGAGTTGCTTACCCAACAGATGTCTGGATAATTGAAGTCCCCCATGAGAACCAGCGCCCGTGATCGTGAGGCTACTACCAGCTGCTTGTAGAAGGCCTCATGGACCTCCTCCTCCTGATCTGGTGACCTGTAGTACTCCCCCACAACAGTGTCCCCCATACCAGCCCACCCCTTAATTCTCACCCACAAGCTCTCCACTTGTCCTTCACCCTCCCCCAGGTGCAGCTGGGTACACTCTAACTGCTCCCTCACATAAAGGGCAACCCCACCCCCTCGCTTCCCCAGCCTGTCTTTCCTAAAAAGGACATAGCCCTCCATGACAGCTTTCCAGTCATGGGAGCTGTCCCACCATGTCTCTGCGATCGCAACGAGATCGTGGCCCTGCGACCGAACGCAGATCTCAAGCTCATCCTGTTTATTTCCCATGCCCCGCGCATTGGTATACAGGCACTTTAGGGAAGCAGCAGGCGCAGTTACCCCTGGAGGGATGCAAGAAGATTCCGGACGGGGTATCGGGATCATTACCTTCTCTAAGGAGCCCTCAGAAAATCCTGTGGGACAACTCAGAGGTGCTTCCCTTCTGCCTTCAAGAGTGACAGCAGTGACAACTTCCCCCAGCCCTTCTCTGTCACTTGTAGCTCCCCTCCCTTCTCCCATCAAACCTAGTTTAAAGCCCTGGTAACCAGTCCAGAGAGCTTGCTCCCCAACACACTTGTGCCCCACTTGCTGAGTTGGAGTCAGTCAGCAGCCCACATACCCGGCTTCTCAAAGGACTGCCCAGGATCGAAATACCCAAATCCTTGGTCCAGACACCACCCCCTCAGCCAGTCATTTACCTGTCCCATCCTCGTCCTGCTTTCTGGGTCCTAGTCACCCAGCAGGAGGACAGAGGAGAACACTACCCGCACCCCCGATCTCTTCAACAACCTTCCCAGGGATGCAATGTCCTTTTTAATATTCCTCATTTTTCTAGTTGCAGCTTCCTGGGATCCTACCTGAATGACAACAAGAGGATAGTAGTCCTCCGGTTTAATGAGCTGTGGCAGAGCCTTCCTAACATCTCTGACACGTGCCCCAGGAAGACAGCACACCTCTCTGGATAGGTTATCTGGGCAACAAATGGGAGCCTCAGTGCCCCTCAGCAAGGAGTCTCCGATCACTAACACTCTCCGTTCTTTTGTCGTCACTTTTTTTTGTCACACCGCAGTCACCTGTCTGGACTGCCACCTCCCCCATCAGGGGATCCACTTGAGTGCCCACAGGAGTCCAGAGAGGCAGCATCTCCTCCGTTTGGGTTGCCACCTCGGACCGGCCGCTGCAACGGGTGCCCACCATGAATTCTAGGTGGAACGAGGCAGAGTTCCCCAAGGAGATGAGGGGAAGAGAAAGGGAGGCGGGAACTGGGGGAGAGGATCCTCCTCGTACTCCTCCCCGCCCCGCCTGAACTGCCCGCGCTAACGGCCTAATCCTGTCCGTTTAACCCTGTCCGTTAGCCCGTCCTGTTTGCAGCGCTCCTGGGTCGCGGCGCTCCCTAGGGCCTGCTTTTATAGCGCCAGGGGGTGGGCGGGCTGCCGTCACCCCTGGCTCCGCCCGCAGCACCTCAAGGCCCGCGGCGGCACAGGCACAGCTCCTGCCTGCTCGGGGGCTGGGGGCAGGGGCTGCGGCCCTGACCGAGCGGCTCTGTGCCGCGTTATTGGGGGGGGTTTAAGGGTTGGCTCCCTTCGTCTCCCTGCCAGGAGCCCTCGCTGCAGCCGATCCACGCGAGGTCCTCGTTGAAATGGCCTCCTCGTTGAAATGAGTTCCTCGAATGACGGTCTGGAGGCTGAGGTGCAGCTTCTGGAGGGCTAACAGGGAGCTGAGTCCTCGAGACTGAAGGACATTTTTGTTCAGCATCACAATCCAGCTGTTACCCTATACTGGTCAGGGCAATTGCCAGCATTCATATGATGTGGAAATGTATAGCCTATTTCAGTTGGCAGTAAAGGACAGGCAGAAGGAAGACCTTTAAATCCATTTTCTTCATCTACCTCTGAAAGTGATTTCTTCAACAACTATGATCCTCCAGATAAAAACATCAAATAATATAATGCTGAAAGCAGAAACCAGCTCATAGACGAGAAGTTTCTCATGCCAGAACTGTCCCAGTTTGCCCAGACTGACAACTCTCTCTTAGTCTAATTGGGATAAAGGGAGTAGGTATTTCTCAGTTTACAAGTTGGGAAGCCCATCCTATGGGAGGATGAAATAACCCAATGTACTTCCATGGAGAGACAACAGCACTGTGTTCTCACTATTGCTTTCATCTTCCTTCCCCTTTACTCCCTTTCTACTAAACACTGAGATGATTTCAATAGCATAGCTGAAGAAGGTCTGTGCACCATTCCATATAAGTCCTATCCATACAGGATGTGATACAGGTGTACACCGGGAAGCCACGCTTGGGTTTAAACACAGATCTTCCAGTTTTTAAACTAGCACTGTAAGAATTACTTCTTTATATAAGAGGGAGACATACACATTTTTTTGAAAGTGTGATTATGATTACTGGTTCTTGGGTTGTTGATGTGTATCAGATGTGATCCTCCATCTAGATGATTAAGGCCGGCAAGGGACTAATGTAGAGGAAACTCATCTGGTGAATTCTCAATGGCTTTATGATACCTGGATACTCAACCATGCCCAGGAAGCAGATTTTAGCTATTATCCCTCCCCCCCAAGTAAATTTTATGTTCAAACCATAAGCATGCTTAGCGTCTCAGACAGTTCTGTAGTTTCTGTGGACTTTTCTGGATGACCCTTCACTTCTGGAACTAGGCACCCAAGTCTGCTGAATTTATCTTCTGGTGTTGGTAGGACTGTATCCACCAGCTGCATGGATCTGACAGAAGAGCTACCAGCATTTGTTCAGCAAATATTTCTGCTAGGCTTGCAGTAGCTAGGTCCTCCAGAGTATTGTACAGCTTTTTCCAAATGTAATAATTAGGATTTGTTGGATGAGTAGGACAAGCTGATTGTCATTTAGCAGTGCCTTTTTCTCTCTGTTACCCTATGTGCACTGCTTCTTGTTTTTGCTATTGTAAAAAATAAAGTAGGACTGCATTTTCCTCCTCTTATTTTCATCCTACTGCTCAACTTGCCTCTGAACTTTTGATATCTTCCTCTGTTTCATAATGTTTGACCTAGCTATCTAAAACTAGGGCTCACCCAAGGATCACAGAATCCAGAGCTCCATGGTAGGAAATTATTTTGGAGATCAAAGATTTCATCGTTCCCTCAGTTTTATCACATCAGCAGAAAGGCAGTGAGCTTACAGTGAAGGACATGATTCAAGCCACAGCGCAGCTAAGTTTCCATGACTCCCTATGGTCCCTTTTTGTGAGCTACGTTCTGGTCAAGCCTTGTGTTGAATTTCCTTTCCTTGGAAGTCAAGGAGCTAATGAGGCTGCTTCATCCTTCAGCTTCATCTGGATATACAGTGGAGGTACATACTCTGATATATAGCAAGGATCCTTATTAAAGGTGTAAACTCATAGCCTATACTTTCATGAGATCTTCATTTATACTCAAATCACACAGGAACTAGAATAAAAGATACTTTGTAATCTTCTCATCTAACTGACAGCATGGTGTACAATTCATCACTGCAGCAGCATCTTCCTGTTGTCATGTTCTGTGTTTGGAAAATGCTTAAAGGACTTTTGTTTCTAGATGACTTAATATGATATTGATCTCTGATTTTTCATATAGTTCACTAAACTGGTTGTTGTTTTTATTTGTTAGTGTTATTAGCAACAATGAGGGAATGTATTACCTGCTGGCTATCATTAGGCATTAGAGGAAGAGAAAATAAGCTATTCATGTTTACTTCTTGTTAAACATGACACAACAACAATATTTGGTAAAGATGTTCTGTTTTTCTTTGGATTTGTTTCTGTTTTTTATTTACCAGAAAGTCTGACCATATTTATTACTGCATGTTCCTATGAATAGCTTTTATAGTGGATGATTAAAAAAAATAATAATAATCAGGTGATTTTGCAGAAAATTAAGAGAAACTGCTATGAAATTTCTATTCTAATGAAAATCTGAAATCGATACTTCATTTAAAAAATAAATAAATAAATCTGTAAACAGATAACTTTAATACCTGGTCAGGAGGATATTTCTTAGTTAGTTACACGGAAAACACAACTGCAGAAATTTCTAGATATTATCACAGAGCGCTCAATAATGGGACTTTTTTCATACACTGAAAACAAAATAAAACAAAAGAATGGATTCAATAAGATGCTAATAAGTACGAGATAAACATTATATAAACCTTACCTGATGACATAGCTGGTTACCTCATTTCCAAAGATACGGTTTTCACTATGTTGATATTTTTCTCATATGAATATGTCTCAAAGAGCAGCCAAATTAACATTGAAATTTTTTTTGACTCGTGGGTATTAAAGGTAAGTGTGATACCTTCAACACAAAGATGAAATTAACAATGTTTTAATTACAGTGTAAGTCTCAGTGCCTCCCTTCTGACTTTGTCTAGTGTGGGGGCAGAAAATGGACACTAGGGCAGCTTAAGTACACAATTACAAAGAGCTCACATAACTTAATGTGCTGCAGATATCCACTCTGGAGCTTATTATCTGTCTTCCTTTTCTGTTTCTGGAAAGGAAGAGGTACTTCTACGGAGAGAATGATTCCTGTTAACACAAATGTAGGCTTTAAAATTAGGTGAGAGAAAATACATCCCAAATGAATCTGTTTCTCTGCATTAACTGCGAGAGCCCACCATGACTGAACTGGACACAGACGTCTCAGCTGCAGACACCTAAACTTAGTGGAGCTTAATACAATTCTTGTTTAGGGAAGGGCAATGCTGATGATTTCTCAAGGAAACCAGGTATATGCCCCATGTGTGTTGCTCTGACTACCTTTGTATCTCTGATTCACTGGTAACTTCTGAACCCACTGGTTGATTTCTGTGATTCTGTGATTCTAATTTTAACTTAGTGTGGCAAAGAATGGTGGTCTGAAAGATGTGTGGATTCTCAACTAGTTGAAAAATGTTGTTATTTATTTGGGGATTTATTTTTTTTTCTTCAGAAGACTACTGCTGTAAAAGTCAAGATTTCCTAACTGAAACTCCTATGAATGACTTTCAGAGTCTGCCTAGAAGGAGAGCATGCTCATCTACTGCTTTTCTAATTCCCATTAGGGACACTTGTCTGACCTATTTGGAGATATGTAATCCTCCTTACTTGTAACTTCCACACAGGCCATCTGATGCTTCCAAAATTCACAGGATAGATTCATCCTACAAAATTTCAGTGGTATCTATTTTTTCCCCCTGTTTGTTGTTCCCCTTGACTGTTGATATTCTTGGTATATTAGCAGCTCCATTTTTTTGGAAAAACTGAGTTGTGAATTAGAGAGAAAACTGAGGAGATGCACAGTAATATTTTTATACTATATAAAAGATGTTGAAAGAGGTCAGGAATCAATGGGGTTAAATTAATGAGATTCCAGTTAGACGTCTGGGAAACATTTGTAGCAGTAAAGTGGCAGATTGAGTTGCCTAGGAAGGCTGTAAGATCTCCATCAATGGAAGTTTTAAGAACAGGTTGAACAAAACTCTTACCAGGATTGGTGCAGTTTTAACTGATCCTGCCCTGAGGAGTCTATTAAATTTGTGTGAATTATGGTCTCCACTCACAGAAGTTATACTAATACCACAAGAGTACGGTGCAAAAGACACATAGCAGAAGGCAGTAGAAGCTTATCAGGAGACGCTGCTTTCTTATGCCTTTGTTTCTCCTTCTTGCCTTCTAGCTTCTCTCCTTCCAAAGCGGAGAGCGGTGCAGTCCCTTCAAGCGTGGAGTCAGAGAGGAAGGATGTACTCTGCACAGTGGGCAAGACTTTTTGGTGCGTTACAGATACATAATCTTTCCGACTATTTGCTCTGGCCATATCTTAAGTAACTGGCTTGGGAAACTACCCATTTCTCAGATCTGGATGTATTCTCCAGCCATGTCCTTTACTCAGGTCTAGGATGAGAGCCTTTTCCTTCTCTGCCCTGGAAACTGGAGCCTAAGGTCAACAAGGAGGACTGAGTCTCCCATTGAGTCTCTCACTCTACACCATTGGTGCTGAGACCATGGTACCTTTCAGTAGGATTTCATTATGTTGCTGCCCTGTGTCCCTGTCTGTCTCTGCATAATCATGAAGCCACCTTCTTTCTTGTTCTCTCCTTCTTATCATTCATTTGATTTGTATTCCTTCAAGCCTATTGCGATAGACTTCTTTTTTCCCTACTATTTATTCACAATTGTCTCATTTGCCATTTATCTTTTTTTTTTTTTCTCTCCCCATTTTCCCTCTCTTTGAACATGTCCTTTTATCCAGACCCACTATATTTCTCAGTTATGTTTCCTCATTCAAAACTAAATCCTCTTGTTCCAAGTTAGACTAGTTTAGGGTAATTGAAATAAAGTAAGATCTATGTAAATATAGACAGCTGTGGAAGTTTACTGTTATATATTACAATACTTAGAAAAAAATGTGCCTTTGATTGAATTAGATAAACTTATACTATTGAATCTTCTTCCCTTCTGCAGTCCACCACACTACCCCATTACAAACAAAGAAACAAAAAAAAAAAAGCTTTTTTTTTATTTGTTTGTTTGGTTTGGTTTGGTTTGGTCATTTTGTAACAAAACTGAGATCAAGTTATAAAACTGTTCTGGCTTTCTTCTGAGAAAAGGTTGTCTCTCAGTCTGAAAGTATAGTTACCATCTCTTTGAAGTCCCTGGACATACTTGAGACATTAACAACTACGGACCTAACACAGGGGAACTAAAATATACCTATAACCTTTGCAGAACTGAATCTTCTTTGAATTTGTTTTCTGCTTTCTTCTGTTAATGAGACTTAGAATAATCTCACACTGCTTTTCTCAGTGGTCTTCTTGTTTTCCATTACCGTGTGCTATCAACTTTTTAAAATGCTTTTTAAAATGAATTAGATACTAATATACAGATGTTAATCGTATTAGATCTTAATATACAGATACTTCATTTTAATGCTTTATTCTTTCTAAAACTACTAGTGTGCTTTAAGTAGGTAATGTGTTGCCTTAGGTCTGAAAATTCCAAACGTTTCTGACCCTTATTTTGACCTTCTGTCACAAAGTGCATGGAGTAATGTTGGGTGCTTTAAGTCTTGGACTTCCATGCATTTAAAGAACCGAAATTGGCAGCATTGAGTCCCAACATCAAGCCAGAGAAGGATCCTTCAGTCAAATTTTTAAGGAACTTAAAATAGATGATATGGCAAAAGCACTCGAGTTCAAGGGAAAATTGTATTAAGTACCTACAAACTTTTCTGTAGCATATTATTTTTAAGGTTCATCGTCCCCATTTTATTTATTTGAAGGGATTTTCTTTTCTTTGAGTAATAATGTATTAACATATATTGCTTTGCTAGCTGAGAGATGGATTGATCAGATACCTATGAGATTGTGAGTCACTGTACTACTTGAAAGATTAGGAGGTGCTGGTATAAAAATAATTCCTCTGTAACAGGCCAAATAATGTAATGCAAGGGAATTCCTTGTACTAGGTACTATCTCCTTTAAACTGCTTTTTACCTTTGAATTATATATACATTTTGTAATATTATGATACACAGCACAGATATATAGTAACTGATACAGAAGGCCTGGTTCTGACAATACTGGTCTGATAGGAGGCTTCAACAGGTTGTTCAGTAAGCTCTGAATTACCACACAGTTGCCAACAAACAAAAAAATGTTTTGTTCAATTTTGGATTATTTTTTTTAGTATTAAGAACTACATGAGAGTATCAAAAAAGTTTACTGCAAGTTAATTTGTGCAGCTCCTATCACTAAACCTTTTTTTTTTTAAATCACTGAAATATATAATAAGAATTCACTAAACATGAAGTAATTATTTCACACTTAGAACATGTATATATCAGGCTGTCTTAGTTCTGCAAATACATTCTTTGCTACAAAATATCCTACTCCATTGCACTGTAAATCATTTCACAACGTATAAAAGTAGTGACATACAGGTGTATATATAGATACACATACATTTTTATAGGCTTTTTTTAATAAATGTATATGTAACTTGGGGACTAATTAGGAGAGACATAAGGAAAAATAAATGTAAAAATATATTAAGAGAAAGCAAGGTAAGTTGGTCAGCCATCACAGGAACTAAAATTTAGGAAAAAAGTGAATTAAATACAGTGTAACCTGGGGATACTTATTAAGCCATCAGTGGGGAGCAAGATGATGATGTCACACCTGGCAGAGGGAGGAAGACTCAAGTAAAGTTGGATTGGATCCAGTTTATGCTGTAGATTTACGCAGTTAATTTTGTCCCTTGACTGCATTCAGATGAGCATTTCGCCTCGACATACACCAAGAAAATTGCTGCATTATAGCTGTGTTAATGGTAATCAGCATGCTAATGAGCACCAGAAGGTCGTTATAGAAAAGAGAGGTTCAAAGATGTATAACCTAGAGAAGAAGATGAAGTAAGTCTTTAGGGAATGCAAGTGTCTTGTTTGTAGGTCATAGATTATTTGTTTTGGTCATTGTAGAGCACAGGGAGTTTAATTTAAGGACAGAAAAAGATTAAGCTTTTTGAATTTTAGGAGTAGCATAACTTAATTAAATATATGTCCATGAACTAGACAGAAAACTGCACTGGATTGTTTTTATTCTGTTCTAATGTGTTCTTTGATAGCTATTGTATGAGTGTAGTGCATGTCTTTCTTGACATGAATCTAACACTTATTTATGTTTAGTAGTAAATCAGAATAAATCTACACTTAAGGCATTTTGTATTTTGCTAATGATGCAGAGTAAAAGAGGAAAGGTTTTGCAGAAAGGAAATCAGAGCAAGTATGTCAAAGTATAACGTGAACAAACAGTATAATCAGGGGAAAACAAAAATCTATCAGTGTTTAAGAGATGTCAGTAAGATAAAAGAAACCATGCAAAATAGTAGTTATAAAATTATAAAAATCATAGGAAGCATGCAAAAGCTAAGTTGTTAAATGTTGCCCTATTTAATTCAAGTTCTTATTTCGGCTTCAAAGTTTAATGTGTTCTCTGCTACTCAGAAAAGAACGTGTATATATATTTGAATAGTTTTCTCAGAGAGAAAATGGGACTCGGTAAGAACTACATGTGTTTTGTGGGAAGCCCTTGAGAAGGGGGAGACAGAAATAGTGAGAGAACAGTTTTATGAAATACCTCCAAAAATCTAGGCAAACCAGTTTTATACTTCAAAGAAACCAACCCCATATATTAGCAACTAGCTGAAATAGCTCGATTTCACTGGAGAACAGCATCTCATGGGTCCAATATGAAAAATAGGAACGTGGGCTTTAAAAGGACATCTGCATTTAGGTGGTTGAACTGGGCATATTAAGCCTTTTCTGGAACTCTAGAAGCTAGAGAGTAAACTAGTTTAAACATTAAAGAAGCAAACACCAGTCCAAATGCCTTTATTTTGGTCCATTAGTGGACCCATTTTTGGACCCATTACTGATGGGTCTTAGAGGGAAAAATAACTTTCTATTGAAAACTACACATATGGAAAACTGTCCACACAATCTACATGCATCCATAAGCACTGAGAGTATCTTTACCTTTATATCGTTGGTCTAATACTTTTCTCTAAGGAACGAGGTCTTGTTTTGTAGTGCCATTTCTTTTGTACTGCCCTTTCTGTCACATTTATTGAATTTTTCTTCAAAATAAGATAATTAAAGATTGCATCACAAAACAATCCTATCTTAAACAATCGGGACAAAAAGCCAAGGTTGTCACTGACATTTGTAATACACAGCTGTAAACTAATCTGCTCAGTCAGTATCTCTAACTCCCAGTGCCTAAAACTCATCTTAGACCCTACAATAAAAAGACTTCAGTTCCTTCTAAGTGTCATGTGTGTGTTAGCATTCTAAGATAATTTTAATTCTTCATCTAAAAATTGGGACTGCCTTTAAGTTTGGTGCTTTCTGGGGGCATCAGTGCCACAGGCTGAAGGTGCATGTCAGCCCCACTATATTTTACCATTTGAAATATCTAATCTAATGTCATTGTTGAATCTTCTTTATAGTAAATAGAGAGGAATTGGTTTTTCCAGGGGATGGAATCACCCTTAAGTAGAAGAGAGGACACAAAAGTTACCAACACAGGCTACCAGTACTGTTTGAAATGCTTTATGGCCCTGAGTTGCCTGCACAACATTGACTAGGTAGAAGCTATGGGAGACCCAGACTCTTTTGAAATGGCATATGGAGGCCAGGTGAGCACCCCTGGGCATCTGAATTACAGGTGGTCAACTGAGTTGAGGTGCACCTACCCAAGATGAGATGTCTTATATGAGCACCTATCTCCATCTTTTGACTATAGAAGGTGTTTTGCAGTAAAGGCCTACCTCTTAGACTGTCCATATAAGTGGAAACACACTTTAACTGCACTTAGTTAGTAAAAATTAAACCTTCTTCTTTAAAGGCATTTGCGCTGTGTTCCTGCAAGTACCTTTCAAAGGTCTCAGAAAGTCAAGCTTTCTACTTATTTTCTAAAGACACTACACAGTAATCACTTCTGTTCTCTTCCTCTCAGAAGTAACCAGAACAGCAACAACAAAATTAATGAAGGATTGCTCAGAAAATTGCAGTCTTGACTGGGGCGATATGTGTCACTTGTACTCATGGACAGAAAAAAAACAGAAAGAGAAAGAGGTAAATTCTGCAGATGAACCAGTACAATGGCAAATAATGGAAGAAAAGAGAAGAGAAGCCACAGAACAGAGGCCAGTGCACAATGTACAGGGTGATGGATACAGCATCTGGTATGATCTCAGGAAAAACAAAAATAAATACCTATATATAACACCCGAAGTATTAGTGCTCTCAGCATAGGTATTCCAATGAAGTGCCTACTTTTAGAGGTGGATATTTTATATTTTATTATTTTATTTATTTTAATATTACAAACATAGCCAAAACTTACAAAGGAAGCTGAAAGAATTGAAGCATGGTATTAGAAGGTTTCTTTCAGTCACCTGAAGAGCCAAAGGTTTTATTTCTTTAACAGCTGTCTTAGAAAATTTGGCTTTTTGACCCATAACATGTCCCCAAAGGAAAATGTGAAGTAGGAATATTTCTGTCTCCATGTAGAGAGGGAATATTGACTATGTTGTTAAAGTTTAAGCTCTTTAGGAAGTAACACATGCTGGCAGTTTTCCAACATAAGAAAAACTAATGGTACTTTTTTACCACCACCTTTTGGAATATAAGCTAATCAGATCCTGAAGTATTTCATCAAATACTGATGACCTTATTAAGATGCCTTCCAGGAAGAAAATTATTAAAGGGCATAGAATTTGTGGCAGGCAAGGTACTATTCTATGAGTGATCATGGTGAATTCTACGCAGTGTAAATAGGAACCCCAAAGAAAATCAAGTACGCAATTTCTTTTCACAGAACTCTCTAATCCACCATGAATAACAAAAATATTAATGGAAATTTCAAAAACAGATTTTTTTTTGCACTAGTTCCTAAAGAATAAGACAATAACTTTAAACTAACAACTTAAGTATTATTATTTAAACTGAAATAATATAACTAGGACAAATACCCTTTACAAAAGAACTGGAACCTTCCAAATCTAAAATTCAGAGCCAGTGAAAAACTGAAGAATACATTGAATTCTGAAACAAAGAAGAATATTCAGTCACTGAAATGCTATGAATCTTAAAGAACTGCTAAAATATTTTCTAGAAGAAATATTTTCTTCCAGATTAAACGTATCAAAGCCATAATAGTTTCTCTTGACATATAAGGATGAAAATAAAAAGAAGACCTTCAAGAATAGGCTGTTACTGTTCACTGCTGAAGTATTAAAAAAAAAAAAAAAAAAAGGATGAAATAGCTGTACGTACAATAATTTTCCTTTAGGCAGTGCGTACTTTGAAATTATGAAATTTTGAAATAATTAAATATTTTTCAAGGCCATTATTAAAGCATTTTAGGCTTCCCACAAGTAACAATGTTATCTGTTGTGATCTTCACTATATTTTGATCAATTTCTCTGAAAGACCACATGGTCATATTTTCGTCCATTTATGGTCATAACGAGAAGGAAGCAGAATATTAACATTTCTGATGCAAAAATCTAGCAGGAAGGTGTGTTGAAGAGAAAAGCATATTGGAAGAAAATTAAATTAAACTACTCAGTATTTACCTGATTTTAAATTAGGTGTGGGTTTCTGGGTTCAGTATAGTTGTCAACATATTGTATTTCAATGACATTTGAGATACCGTGTGTGTTCCACCTCACCTCAAGCTGCTGTTCTAGAGGAGGATATATCTACTGCAGATCTTATGTCATATCTACTAGCCATATGTGGATATGTGAGATTTTTTATGGCATGTAAGATATAGATTCCTGTGCATGGGCAACAGATTTGACTCTCTATATTTGGTTTTCATTTGCTTTTGCTTAAACAGTGACATCTACTGTCATCTGAGATGTCCAACCCAACTTTTCAGTTCTCATTCCTATGTCACATCTCCCAGTTCCATGTAGATAGGATGTTTCCTGGCAGCACTAGAAGGATAGCAACTTGAATAAGGTTCATAAAAGGACTTTTTGATTATTAAAATTCAGACAGAAAAAAAAAAAAAGACGTAAAATTCTACTTTAGACAAATGAGACTATATCTTCCATAGAATCATCATCATAGAATAATTCAGGTTGGAAAAGACTTCTAAGATCTTCTAGTCCAACCTTTAACCTAGTACCATCTACCACTAGACCATGCTACTAAATTCTAATCTTAAAACTCAATAAAAGAAAAGTAGAGAGAAAGAATGTGGGAAGGAACCTTAAAGCTTATTCTATTCCACCTCCCCTGCCATGGGCAGGGACGCCACCCACTAGAGCAGGTTGCTCAGGGCCTCATCCAACCTGGTCTTGAACAGGGATGGGGCATCCACAACTTCTCTGGGTAACCTGTTCAAATATATATGTCTATGTTTGTATCATTACATACTACTATATATTGTTATATATAGTAAACTAGACATAAACATAGCATATTGCATATTGCATTAGCATATTGCTTAGTAATGACATTATTATTGACCAAATATGTATCTTCAGCAGAAATGTTGAACTACACTGCAAATTTTAGAGTGAAACTTGTGTTTGCTTATTCTCATGTATCAGTCAGTTTCTATGCAAGATTTAACAGATTTCTGTAGGCACAAAGTAATGTATATACAGAACTACTATATTCAGTTTCAAGTTTCCTAGAAACTTGTCTCAGCAACAAATATGTTCTCCAGTAGGATTTATGTGTAACACAGGAAAACTGCTGTTTCTTCCACTACATATGATCTTTAAAGAGAAATGCACAAAGTAACTTTTGTGCACATCTTCTATGTATTAGGAAAGTGAGAATTGAAAGAAGGAAAGAAAATGATGCCTGCTTCTGGAATTTCAACTCTCATTTACTATCTGTCTTCCACCTTTCAAAGAAAATAATGAAGTTTATTGGTTCATTAGTGAATCCAAATTTACAAAAACACTTAGGTATATGTGCAAGCCCTCTTCTGCTTTGGGCAAACAGCTAACCCAAGAATTGAGGAAACACTAAAACACTATGAAATTTGGTGCAGAACTGGAAGATAAGATTCCTCAGTCTAACAAATGGTGCCAGAGTTCCTCTTTTGCTTTGGTTCTGTGCGTGTGTGTGTGTGTTTGTGTAAAAATGCACTTTAGCCTTTATTATTATTATTATTATTATTATTTATTATTTTTTATGAAACCTCCCTAAGAATTCCAGGGACATCACAGACTTTATTTCTGCATGGCTATGAAAAGCATAATATTCTAGTTTACTTAAAATCCAAGAAAATAAAGTATATCCAACAGCATTTCTTTCATTTCTTCTTTCTTATTCGTTCTTATTCATTCTTATTCTTTGTGGTGAAGCTGAGTGTAATGCCCTTAGGTTTTTTTCACTATATATGTAGATATGGAGAGAAAATCAGCTACTTTCTCACAGGTTCAGGGACTGGTTGAATTAAAATGGTTGAAGATAATTTGTTGATTTTTTTTTTTACACAGTATTTATATACTAGAAGCATCACCTCAGTTCAGCTATTTTAATGTAATGTAATTCTACAAAATATTGTTTTAGCCACAAAGAAATTCTATAGGAGAAAGTATATTGGATAAAGTATTGCTCATGGTGTAATTTTAATTCTGAAATATCTTGCTAAGAGGGCTTATTTAAATAAGTTCTATCTGAGATGAATATTTAGAAAAAAAAATCCTACAGGATGATTTATAGAAAAATTATATGAACAGAATGAAGGACAGAAGAATTTTATTAGAAAAGAGACTCATTTCCACAAAATATAAATTATACCTTTTAGAAAATATATTGAATTTTATTAATATTCTGTAGACAGCCTGAAGTGTTAATCTCCACCCCTACCTTTAAGATTTTCATTATGAGTTACAAGGTGTATTTACCCTTTAACCAAATAATTTTTGAGTACCTCAATGCAGCCTTGACTGCGGTTTACATACCTTACAAAATATTTTCCTTTTAGATGCAAAGATTACTTTATGACAATTTTCTATATAAAATCCTTGGTGAAACATTTACATGTATATGAACATATACATGCAGTTGCACATATGCACGTGCATTTATGTAAATATGTTATATACATATAGGCATCCAATCTATGCGTATTTTATATTTTCATTAGAGATATAAACTTTATTATTTGTACTTTGTACATAGGTTATTGATCTTTAACACTTGTGCATACATTTTCTAACCTCAATTACCTAACCAGTCTGGCTGACACTGAATTTATTTCTGCCTATTTGGGAGTCAATATAGAGAGAAACATACCAACAGTTCATTAAGAAGGGAGAATTGGATAATCGATAATGTGTTTACAATTATTTCCCATTATTATTATTATTATTATTATTATTTGTTTTTACAGAACCTCTCCCTCCTTTGAAGATCAAGAAATATATCACAGTTATTTTTCGGGGGTGAATCACACTGTTCTCTGCAGAAAGTCTGCCTCAGCCACTCCAGGAATACGAAGATGGGTTATCTGCAAGAACAAAAAGGGGTAGGGAGTCTCCAATAACATGTTCGGGGAGCAGTTTTCTTGCAAATAGTTATGTGGTGTACAACTATATCCACATGATTTGTAGAAGGCAGTGCTGACTCCACAGAAAACAGAAGCTTTACATTTTTGAACAGGAAATATTTCTTTAAAAAAATACATAAAAATCATCCTATCACAAAGTTCTTAATTAGGTGTAACTTTGCAAAACTCTAGAACTCTGAAAATAAAATTTTAATATTGTATGAAAATGTGAATCATATCTCTATAAGTGGTTTTATTTTCTCTAAATAATATATTTGGACTTGCCTAATAAAATCTTTCTCTAAAAATATGAGATAAATATAATTATCAAGTTCCTAAATTTGTCCCACAATGACTTATATAAATAATATTCCCATCCCCTTCAAAATATACTTTTCATTATAACATACACAATCAACCCATTACATCAATATATTTATATTGATTTTCTATACTTTACAACTTGCTTCTAACTCACCAGAGCTGCTTTATCCAGTTATGTGGAAGAAATTTATTTATTTTTGTATTTTGTTAGTCATAAAGTTATGACCAACTTACTATTACTCTTGGAAAAACAATCATTGAAATAAAACATGGATCATTTAATTGTACTGTATATTGTACAATGGGGATCTGATTCTGGCTGCAGTGCCAATCTTGAGAAAATTGGATTTACTCAAGGGAGATCTGCAGACAACGGAGCACTACAGAGTTGTCTTTTCCTAGACCATGACCTGCTTGGAGTGCTCACTTAGTACTTAGGACAGCAAGAGTTGCTTTGGCTGTTGATCTACATGTTGCTTGTGATTTGCTTTGAAGATGGTCATCAACACAAATCTGTGAGCAATATCAAATGCATTAATGCATTGTGAGGGATTTTGTTTCAGTCCCTCTGGAAGTTAGCTCTATAGTACATAAAGGCTACAATTTTTCTTGTTGGGTTGTCCCTGTGTTGCAATTCCATGGCTAGTGAGACTGTTCACACTTGTAGAAGTGGGCACAACTTATCTATTTATTTATTTATTTATTTATTTATGTCTAGTCACTGTAGTGAGAAACAGTCACTTTTAAAATGGGAAAGTGATTTCACATTTCTTGCAAAAGTTCACTCTGTTAGTATAAAATTTGCCAGCATCTAACTGTTCAGACTAAATGTGTTCACAAGTAGTGAAAGCCACAGAATAAGTTTTTGGTTTGTTTTGTGATGAATGCTTTAACCATTTTTAAGAGCAAAGCTAAGAAAGATATATTATTAGGCAGCGTTAAGGAGTCTTTAGTGTTCTCTGTGAACATTTATTCACATCTGGGCATTTTACAAACTTTTGAAAAGCTGCAGTAGGAATTACCAGCTTAGATTTCTTCAGATTTTGTTTGAGAAGCCCCTAGCAGAACAGCAAACTCTATTAGTCTAAGCCAAAGGAAGAAAGCAAGAGCTATAAGGATTTAATTAGCAAATTGACTTAAGAGCTGGATGGCTGAAGACAAGGTATCTTGTTCAGGCAAGACATCTTGAGCAGTTAGTGAAAATTGCAGTGGTGAAAAAACATGAAGTGGGTAAACAGGTTGGTCAAGAGCTGGAGGCAGAATGAATATTGGCAAATCAGGTAGAAAGAAAGCAAGAACAACTAACGCTGGGGCTAGAGCAACTGAGAACTTGCTAGTCACCAAGTGATAGACAAGGGAAAATGGTCTCAAGGTGCATGCACTAGGGGAGCTTTAGGTTGGATATAAGGAGAAATTTCTTTACCGAAAGGGTTGTATGGCATTGGAATATGCTGCCCAGGAAAGTGGTTGAGTCACCATCCCTGGAGGTCTGCAAGAAATGTGCAGATTTAGTAGCATGGAAATGTGCAGATTTGGTAGCATGGTTCAGTGGTGGACTTCAGTACTAGGTTATAGGTTGGACTAGATGATCTTAGAGGGCTTTTCCAACCTGAATGATTCTATGATTCTATGATATGAAGAGGCGCACCTGGGTAGGAAAAGCTACAGGTATGAGAAACTGAGAAAGAGACAAGAGAAACTGACACCAATGACTGGGTGACAATCTGAAGAAGATGAAGAAGGTGTCCTTCTTCAGGGGGAGGAGGAAAGAAGGCTGTAAAACATCTGTATAATAGCTGACTGGTCACAAATACAACCAAATTTCACTGTGCTTAGAAAATAGAATGTAACAAAATGAGTAAAGGTTTTAAAACAGCGGGTCTTAGGCATCTCACATTACTGGATACTTTAATTAGGTGTTCCATTTTAATATGTCCTTCCATTCAGAGGAAAATTACGAATATAAATAAACACATATTTCAAAGTATGCCACCATGTAGGAATGAACAACATAAGAAAATCCACAAGGAAATTGAGAACTCTACCTTCTGAGCAGTGGATATGACATAAAGAGAAGAAAAATTACTAGACTCTTCATTGCCTGAGCACTATCACACTATGCACACAATGAGTCTGGGCTTCTTGGAAAAGGTAGCAAGTAATCACATACGCGCTACTTCTTAATAAACATGCACAAGAGTTTTCAGGTGTTTGATAGCTGTTGGGTTTTATTTTATGTTATTCATAATAAGGTGGCTTTTTCTATCTATCATTCTTTATTTTCAAAAGTGGTAACCTAACTGAGTCCCACTTATAGCTCTTGACCCAAACAGAACATACAAATTGCTACAAAAATAAAAAGAGAGCCCTTGTGTCCTCCCTCTCCCAGGACTTATTCCGTGCTTAACTCAGAAAAAAGGATCTACATACAAAAAGGAAACAATACAACTTATCCTTCATATATTAAATGCATAGATTTAACTCATGACTCATTAGGATATGTTTGAATCTGCATGCACCAAAGAGATGTTACAAACCAAAAAGGAGACGAAGAATGAAGCAAAGAGTAGAACTGAAATAATACAGCACAAATACTTATTCATGAAAGAAAGCAATAAAGCTGTTTTGGAAATTTGAATGTTCAAGAAAGACGAGCCCTCAGGCAGGGCTGACTTGCAGAATCGACCTTTACTGGATTTGGCAGATACAGAAACCAGCTGTGACAGTGCTAGATGTAAAAGTTTTACTGGGCTGAATCATTCTTCAGCAGTCATTCTGCTATACTGAACTAGGCACAAACAAGTGTTCCTCCAGCCTCCAGTGAGCATGTTTCTGTTATTAGCTAGCATTTCTGTCTCTCAGGTATGGAAACAGGTGTTATTGATTTTGGCAAGTGAGAACCTTCCATGTGTTTCTTGCCAGACCCCTCAAAAGTATGTGTTGGCATTATCAAAAGATCAAAGGAAAACAAGATTTATGTTGTCAGACAGTCATTTAGTGCAATCTAATTTGAAGAGTTTCTCTACTGTACTTCAGAACTAACTGTCAGTTTTTCATCATGTCATGAATATTTTTATTAGGTGATTGAAAACATTTGAAACATTTGAATGCAATTTCCTTCATTCTTTTACTGTTTTATTTAGCTTTTTTTTTTTTTAAAAAAAAGGAAATTTAGAATCTCAGTGATGATTTTATTCTAATTGTTGTATAGATAAAGTGTGTTGTAAGCTTGAAAGTGGATTGTAATTTTAAATCATATGACCTGTATCTTGTTTGATTGAAGCGGTGAAAAAGATAGGCCAATTAGATACTTGTCCTTTAGTTTACTGGTGTAAAAGTTTACTGGTCTAAATAGTCTAATGATAATTGTTAAAGATCTTCATGAAACTATTGTGACACTGCATCTGCATCTAAGAAAGGAAAAGATACATCTCTACCACCCTTTACTACTAATCCACAAATAAACTTTTAAAATGCTTGGCACAATCCATGCTGATAACAGTTTCCTTATCCAGTATGTTAGAAAAAAACTACAGAGCAGAGGTCAGAGGGAGTTTCTGAATAAATAATCTTGTCTGCTCCCTAGATATATTTTTCCCTCAGCTATGTAACTTTCACATGTGTTTGTAAACTAAATCCATTGATTAGGTACTTTACAATATCCATAATAAACCTATCTGTTGTTTATCGTTATAGCATCATGGGAATCATCATTGTCAGGGACTAACTTGACAAATATCTTGCAAAGTTCATTGTGGCTTCACTAATATAAGATCAGCTTATACTAAAAGATTTTCACTATCTATCTTATAAATATTTAAAGCCTAACTATACTACATAGCTTATTGCTCTTATTACCCTATTAACAGCAGTGGCTTTTTAATTCTAGTGAGTTATGATATGATGATTTCATTCTTATGTCCAAGTTCCGGATACTCTTATATACTACTTATATCTACAAATATACTCATATACTCTTATATCTACAAAACATACAACCAAAACATATGTGTCACCGAAAAATGCTATGGTATAAATAAATAAATAAATAACACAGAAAACAAACAAACAAACAAAAGCAGATATGATTCACTCTTTCCTGCTTCTCCCAGATTTTCCTAACATTTAGAAAAGAATTAGATCTGCCAAATGCTAATTGTGACATTTTACTTTTATCTTTTGACCCCAGTGGAATTTAAAGCTCAGTAGTGATGTTCTGAACTCTCACCCCAAGGGAATATCCACTACTAGATGCAGAAAGCCCACAGGACTAAGTTCTGGCAGGGACTCTTTGTGCTAAGCCATTTATAAGATGGAATAGAAACAACTGAAGTGGTTTTGTCCCTTCTAGGGAGGTCTGACCAGTTGCTGTTCTTTTTTACTACATGAATACATGAATGGCATAACGAGTCAACCTTTTGAAAGGAACATTTTATAGTTGTTTAGAGGGAAATGTTTTTTTTTACAGGCAAAACACAAAACCTACAGTGGTTTATGACAGTGTACTATCAAGTCATGATCTAGAATAAAACACTCAATATTGACATTTCTTGGAAATTTGTAATACTTCATTTTAATGGTAGCAGTAAAACAAACAAAAAAATTCTGAAAATGTTTGAAAAAGTCCTTATTTTCACAGTTTATGGCACCTGGCATTCACGTTAATCTCTCTTCCAAGGATATTTTTTCCTCTTTACTCTGAAATACCGAGAAACACTTAGGGTTTGATTTAATTGTCTAAACGTAGCTATTTATTGTCACTCCATACAACCTTAAATTTTGAACCTAGAGTTACTTGCATTGAGACTGTAAACCTGATACAGAAGAACTTATAGAAGACACTGACCACTTGAGTGGAAGCTGGAGTCTAGATAAGATATACTGGGGTACCTCATGCAGAGTCCAGCTTGAAACACTGCTGATTAGACACTTGTATTGAAACAACTGTATCAATCCTGAGGGGTCAGAAATGGAGCTGAAATTAAGACCGCTACATTTAGGAGTTTGGATGTGGATGATAATATCTAAGCTAAGCATGGAGAGCTAACTCCATGAAGTCTGGAAAGAGAGTGTGCAAAGCTACTTCAGAGTGGGTTGAACTATCTTGCAATCTCCACTGACTATATTGTCCTGGGAGTCAATTCTTCTGCCCTTATACAGGGCAGAAGGCAGTGATGTGAAATGCCTCAAGGCATGGTCTTCAGCTGTTACTCCAGAAGATTATAAACCTGCAATAGACCTGCCTCATAATTGTCCCATCTGTAAAAAGCTGCATTCAGGCAACTGACTGAATCTCTAGATCTCATTTGACTGTAATAGGAGCTAGCTACTTACCTCACTGCAGACACCTTCACATAGACACCTAAACTCAGGTGTCTTAATGTAGAGCTGGATCTCAGACCCTGTGGCAAAAGACTGAATCGTAACATAAGACAATTTTTATGATTCTGGAGACAGGATGCCTGGCTATTCTGAACATTATTCTCATAGCAGGAGTGAGGTTGCAAAACCCATGCTTGGCTTGGTAGTTATTATGACTTCCATAGTCCCATAATACAGAAGAAAGAAGAGTGAATGCTTGGCATAATTCACACAGAGTACCTATAACAAAGTGCTAGGATTGAACTGATCTTTTTCTTTTCTCCCATTCCTAAATGGTGCCCAAGAAAAGCAATCTCCTTTCAGTAAAGTTACATTGAAAATATATCTAAAGCAAATAATCAAAATTATTTCAGAAGATGCAAACCACGAAACACACCTGGATTTAATCTTCTTTGTAGATGCAAGCAGTTGAAGAAAAGGGACATGCTGGAGAAAGTATATGTCTGAGAAAGCCTCTTCAAGCAATTCAGTTAAAAATCTTCAAATAAGGCTACATAAAATTTAATCATCTTTTTTAAATGTTTACCCATCAAAACTACCAGGCACTTAATTTACACTTTACAAATCCTGTTGGTTTCCTTTAATCCAAGGTCCTTACAACAACCTTTTCTGGCTCAGTGACATTCAGAAATATGTACATGTAAGAGTAAATTTTAAAATAAATAATGAAGAAATGAGGTTGGATTAGGATTCTTGGGTCAATGAGTCCCATTATCAGGTATGTGTGACATCAAACTATCCCTTTTTATATCTTCTACCCACTATTTTTTGCAGGGCAGCCATATACTTGTATCTTCCTGAATGCGTTATTCTTTCCCACCTGTATGAAATGTTTTATGATTACGAATGCAGTTTAGACTTTTTTTCTCTCATAATGTTAATAACTGAATAGATATAGATGATCTCTGTCTGATAATAAAGGGACTTCAGAATAGAAGAGGTTAGGATTCCCTGGCTGGGAAGTAATACAGGTCTTCAAGCAAAAAGTATTGTTGCTCTTATTATTAAGTACAGTTTAGTAAGCTGAGTAAGTATAATGAGAGTGGGACCTGGGAAGAAGATGAAGGAATTGTCATTACCATGTCACTTTTCATCAGTACCTCACATAGGAGGATAGGGGAAGAAATTTTTCCACCTGTGGTGGTTTTACTCGAGTGGGCAGCCAAGATCCACCTCAGTCGCTCTCTCACTCCCCCTCCTCAAAGGGAAAGGGGGAAAAAATATGATGAAAAGGGCTCAAGGTTTGAGATAAGGATGAGAAGAAATCGCTCAACAGTTAATTGTGATGGGCAAAACAGTCTCAGAGTAGGGAGACAGTAAGATTTATTGTCTATTACTAACAAGCTAGAGAAGTGAGAAACAAAGAAAAGAAACCAAAAACGCCTTCTCCCCATCCACCCTCTTCCACCTCCTCCCCCCAAGCAGTGCAGGGGATTGGGCAATGGGGACTGTGGTCAGTCCCTGACGCTTCATCTCCACTGCTCCTTCACGGTCCCTCTCTGTCCCTGCTCCACGTGGGGTCCCTCCCATGGGATGCCGTCCTTCCCGAACTGATCCTGCATGGGCTTCCCACAGGCAGCATCTCTAAGAACTGCTCCCATATGTGTCCGTGCCACGGGATCTGTCCATCAGGAGCACACTTCTCCAACCTGGATCCCCCACGGGCAGCAGCTCCTGCCAGGTCACCTGCTCTTGCGTGGGCTCCTCTCCACGGGCTACAGGTCCAGCCCGGTGCCTGCGCTGGTGGGGGTCCTCCACAGGCCACAGCCTCTGTCAGTGCAGGTCCACCTGCTCCACTTCGGTCTCCTTGATGGGCTGCATGATGTAACCCTGCTCCAGCATGTAACCCTGCCCCACTCCATGGGCTGCAGGGGGACAGCCTTCTTCACCATGGTCCTCACCACAGGCCGCAGGGGAACTTCTGCTCCAGCACCAGGAGCACCTCTGCCCACTCTTTCTTCACTGACTTTGTGAACTGCAAGGCTGTTTCTCACTCCTCTCACTTCCAGCTGCTGTTCCCAGCAGCTGTGTTGTGTTGTTTTGTTGTTGTTTGTTGTTGTTGTTTTGTTTTGTTTTTGTTTTCCCCTTTCTTAAATATGCTCTCACAGAGCTGCAAACAACATTGCTTATTGGCCCAGCTCTGGCCAGTGGCGGGGCCCTTATCTAACATGGGGCAGCTTCTGGATTCTTCTTGCAGAAGTCACCCCTAGGGCTCCCCTGTTACCAGAACCATGCCACGTAAACCCACTACACCACCCCCAGACAGGGCTGACATTCTTAACTCCTTTCTCATTCACTTTTTCTTTGTTGAAATGATGCTGATGGTAGTATTTGATAAACATCATGTTTCCATTTCAGAAGTGTTTGTCAGCCTCTGATGCTTAGCCTTAAAATTAGTATAAAGCAGACTCCCCGTTCCCTTGTCTGTCATAGTAACATTTTACTACAACTTTTCCAGTGTGAACTTACTCTTTCTGGAAAATAAATAATCAAATCAGTCAAGGCTATTGCAAGCAAGCATTTTCCTCTCTTTACAAAGGTATTAACACTTTTATCTTTACTGAGTAATATCACAACAGACACACCAAAAGGACTGCATTTCTCTTTTTCATGGTCACATCACCTTTAAGGCTCATAGTTTCATCAGATGAAATTCATCTCACAGAGTTGTAACAGAATAGTCAACCTAAGGTTTCTTTATTTCTTAATTTAGAGAAACAGGCAGTAAGGAATCACTAATCTGGCCAAATATCTATTTCAGCATGACATGGACTGTACCATAACAGTGCTGCCTATTCCTCCCAATTGCCTGTAATAGCACACATCTGTCTTTGGTCAATTGAGTTTTTCTTGCAATCAGAGAGTAGGTCTTTCTCGTCTTTGTCATATTTAACCAATAGATGATTAAAAAATAATAATAATAATCTTTATGTATCTTGATTCTGTGTTACTAAATTTAATTTGATTTTTTTTTCTCCAGTTCTTAATGCCACTTCATTCTCCCTTTATGATATCCCAGTTCCTTGAATTGAAACTGTGTTATAAACAAACTTTGTCCATAATCCTTTTGTTAAATAAGATCCTTCCAAGCTGATCCTTGAAAAAAAATGGAATAACTTGCTGAGAACACAGGGTCCTATATCAAGGCAACTTAAGCATTTTTTATACCCACCTTTCATTCTTGTATCAATTGCCATCTTTTTCAGCTGATATAAGACCATGCTGTATTGTATGAAGTACTTTTCTGAAGTCCAGAGATATTAGATATGCTCTGTTCACCATAGTATATTTTCTAAAAAAACATTTTTTTCCACAGTATCCTCAAACTCGCTAAAAACAAGTTTTAAACAACATCACCTCTGAATAGGTTTCGGCACCATTTGCTGGATGGGCACCGTATTTTAACAATCATGGCTCGACCTACCATTTTTATATATTTCTTTTCTATAAATTGGAGAATTCCAACCCTCTGACACTGATACAAACACTAGTGGAACTTCTGTCTGTAATAAAATTATATTCAAATCAAATCTATGAAGACCTGTAACAAATTCCCAGAACCATATCAACTTGACATTATTACATTTTTTTTTAACTTAAGAGATTTTAACTTAAGAGATTTTAACTTAAATTAATTCAAGATCATTCATCTGATCTCTCTTGTATACGTAGTGGCAGTGATGTAAACTATTTCTCAACCATTTGTCTATTTGTCTGTTCTTATATTTTCTTATATATTCTTATATTTGTCTATTCTTTCTTCATTTACAGTGAATACTTTTATTTTGATAGTTACCTTCATGTTTCCATTACTCCTAATTTCCCAGTGGTTCATTTTTACCATATAATTTACTATATAATGTTATATAATATACTATAATTTCATTTCTTTCTCTAAAACACAGCTTTTTAAACAAAGAGTAGGATCCCAGCTGCCTAATATATTCACATAACTTGCATCCTTATTTCATACATTAAATGTATCTGTCCTCTTCAAGAACATTCCTGCATCCTTTACGCAACAAAGTATTAAGGCAACTGTTTCTGAAGGCCTCTAAATCCTGTCTGCTTAATTTCAGTGTCCAAGGAACTTAGTTTTATTGTCTTACAATATCTTTGTCCTCTGTCTTAGGATAGGAAGATAGATAGTGAAGATCCCCTTTCCTTCCATTTCGCACCAGATCATCTTCTCCAGCATGTTAAATCAGTTAGTGGTCCACCCCAAGAAGAATCTGGCAATATTTTAATGCAAAGGAAAAAAGCTACATTCACTGTTTCTCTGTCTTGTGGATCTAGCTAGTCTTGTCTTCTTCCTTTTCATCAAGTGCTCCTGTCTAAACTGTCCAGCTCAGTTTCATGGTTTCCTCAGTTGGAAGACTTAAACTTTGTTTTGTCCTTGTACTCAAATGCCTACATACTTCTAATTTTGTGTCCACCTCCATATACCCATGTGCATCAGGAGTCTGCAAAGGTTGTCTTTCTTTTGATATCTTTTGATTTTTTCAAACATGTAAATAATTACCATGAAGTTGTTACTCTTATTTCTGCCAGATTTGACATCCATTTGCATTCCTTCTCCCAGTCTTCTTTACTGCTACCCCTGTCATCTTCATGACATTCTCTTATAACTTTGAAGGGGAAATGAAGGATGTATATTTCACAAATCCTTTCTCTGAACTACTGTTCAAACTCTCCTATTTTCTGTTCTCTGGTAACTGAGACTGGACTCATTTGGCCCCATATTGATTTAAACAACACAGATGTCTACACCAGAGCTTATAACACTCAGGTCCTTGCCTACCCAATTGAGAGAAATAGGCATTTTTAAATTTCTCCTTAAATTACCTACATTTTTTAAGGATAGGTGGGACTCATAGCATAGTGAATGACTAAGCTAAAGCTTTTCTGTTTCTGTAAGTTTGTCAGGTAACTGTCCACTAATAAAGGATGGAAGCTGGGACTCCCCATCAGAAAATCAGGCCAAAGTCTCTGTCTCATTTTCAACACAGTCATGGATTACCCTTGGAAAATTATAAACTGTACCCAAATTAAGTGACAAAACAAACATATGTAGTTATTTTCAACAAATATATATATATATGCAGAAAATTTTATAGATACATATATATATAGAAAAATTGTGTACATAAAAGAATAGAAACATAATACATCCAAACAGTAATTCAGAATTAAATGTTGCAGTTTTCAGAAAGGATATTTCAGAGCACTGGAGGTCCCCAAAAAATTATTTTTAAAGTACATTTTCATGGAGAAAAAATCCACTGAAGAACACCTGTATTGGAATCAAACTATATTCATAAAATAAAACAATTGGAAATTCTGGTTTTGCTCATTTTCATTTAGGACATATGAGCCAACAAGGTTTTTGTATATGAGGTATAAATCCTAACATTTGCTACCATATATTTATATATAATTGAAAAGTATAGCTGTGTGCTGTATCCCTGCACATTCCAGTGGCACTTGATTGAGAAAGATTTGTTTAGTCTTGCTGAAGTAATGATATGTTTAATTACATGTGCTGTAGGCAGTAAAACAAAGTATGTACTCACCTACCTTTAAGCAAAAGATTAGTTGATAAGTTTTGAATAAGTGTGTTAGCTTTTTGCTGTATCAGGAACAACATGCTAAATATATTGCAAAACTGAACTCTTAATCAATTATAAAATCTTCATTTTGCATTTTGTTTGTTCCTGGATTTCTTTTACAAAGAAAAAATAGGATCAATATTATTGAACTTAAGTTTGATTAGATGATACCCAAAAATCATATGAAGAAGTTACACAGCTATTATGTAGCAAACTTTTCCATTATTTACTAAAAATGTGCTGATAGAGTTGCAATACAAATTTCTGCATTATATAATTTGAAAGTGTTTTTTTTACATGTGAAAATGATTAAAAAAAAAATCACTTCTTTCTCTAAGAGTACACTTATCAGATAAGCCTGTGTACTTCTGGACTTGATGTTTTCCTTTAATGCCAGAAGTACTGTATTAAAAAAGGAGCAAATATTTCAAAAATAAAAAGGCTGAATAACGCTGCTATACAAGTCTAAAGGTACAGAATATAACAACTATTTCAACTGGTCTGAATCATGTTCATGAGTTCCTCTGATTTATCCTTCCATTGGCCCTTCTAGGAAAGTACCTTTTTTTCCCTTTTGCCCCTTGTCTTCTATATTTCATTTCATGTGTCTATCGAGGCTATGAAAGATAAAGCTATCTGCTTTCTCCTGTAGTAAAGAACTATATGGAATCAGTTCACCTGTCTGTCACTCCTCATTAAATTCTTACCCTCTTCATTCACATTCTGATCTTTGCAAATGAACATTTGCTTAATAAATGTTCCCAAGACTAACAGTGCAGAGTGAAAATCCCACACAGCAGTAAATTATTAACTCAGTCACAGGGGGAGTGCCATATATGACTTTTCAGAATGAGTTATTATGTGGATCATCATGTAATTATGAATTTTTCAAGCCATGATAGAGGAAAATTGAATATTTAATATTTTATGGACATATTCTGCACTGAGGACATCTTTCAAAATTTTATGATAATTTTTGGAGTGAGCAAAGAGCAGAACAAAAGTTACAAAATAATTACAAAGTGGAATATTTAATCACCATGGACATTGTTGGTGATTTCTCAAATTGCATAAAATAATCAAGGTCATGAACTTTTAATCACAATGTATTCAAATGGAAAAAATATGTGCATTAAAATTAATCTACAAGTATGTTTTGATTGTTTAAGAAATGAGAATATGAGACTTCTTACTTTATTGTATGATAGGTAGACTGATGTAAATATTCATGGCAAGAAAACAGGCTGTCAAATGCTCCTGAATAGTCATGGATTGCCCCTACATGGGGCTTTCAGAAATACAGAAATATGAACATAAATGCTTCTTGCTCCAGGAATGCTTGCTGTGTGCAGGGAACATGAGGAGGAGCAATGCAGGTGCCTGAGCATAGCCATTTAGCACAATTAAAACATCCTGGGATATTCAGAGCATCCACACAAGGCTGGCAGACATAACACAAGATCTGTGGGTGACTGGAGCCCTTCTGAAGCAGCAGCTGGATGCCAGGCAAGATATTCTAGGGCAACTAAATGGTATCAGCCACCTACGTTTAGGCATTTGAATTATTCTTTAGGATTCAAAGCTGAAACCAACAGTGTTTCAAATGGCACTAAATGCCCATGTATACCCATACAATGGACTTGATCTGTGAGATTTGGAAAGCAATTCATTAAGGAGCGGCAAAAAAAAATTACTTTTTGCTTTGATAAATAAGAATCTGAACAGAAAAAAATATATATTTCTAAGGTGGCATTTCCATGGATAAATATATATATATTTGTTATCAGACACTTGATAGTAAATCAAAACAGATATTGGTTTCAGCACTTTGATAACCAATGACCTTTGTACCAATCTACCAACACAGAACAAATAGTGTTTTTTCCTTAACAGTCATTTATGCCTTTCCGGAAAATCTGCTGAAAACCAAGGTAAGCGTAAAAGCTTGAAAAGCCCATAGAGCAAACCATAGTATATATAATATCAGTCTGGCCATGAGCCAGTTGGCATGAGCCAACTACCTGTTGGCTCATGCATAACTACAAATATCTAAATAAAAATAAAATAAAATTATATTTTATGCTAATTTATCTTTTAAACTAATTTGCATGTACATTACTAAAAAGTTTCTTTATGACATGCATGAAATAATTCTATATTAAAATAAAAATTGTGCTCACTGTTTTGGATTCCAAGGCACCAGCATGGCTTTTTTTACCCAGAAAGGTAAATGGTATGGGCTATAATGACCCCACATTTGCAGTGTGCTCAAGTCTTCAACTTAGTCACAAAATGCATACAAAAAAAGCATGGCAGAGAGATAGACAACCAGGTACCATCCAGATGCTCCCACATATTGCAAAAACATATTTTGCTTCTTTTTAACAAAAATTCCCACATTGTCTTGATTCCTGACTCCCTGCTTTCAGACAAAACTTCTCGCCGGTGACATCTTTCTTGCCCTTGTGAATGGGTGGTGGCAGGTCTTGCAACATGCTGGGCTGAGAAGAGCTACTCAAAAAAATCACGTAATGTTAGCCTATTTCAATATGTATGAATTAATATATTAAAAATTGTGTAGAGTGCCACAGCCTTCTGCCCCACTCCCTTTTCATCTTTTATGTTTTTTTTTTTTTTTTTTTTTTTTTTTTTTCCAGGACTTGGAAATAGTTTTAAAATGTATTAGACTGTTTCTAATATTTATCCATTTTGGGTTGAATATGGACTTGTATGTACATTCACAAAGACTGCAATATATAATTTTCAATGTGATGTACCACTAAGCATCTATCTGAACAGCAATACGTTCCTTATTACAAGGACAGCTCTGAATGCCAATCAGAAGGAGGCACTTGTCAAATTTGAATAATCTCTTTATTTGAAAACAAATTTATAAGGTGTCTAGGTGAAAAACATTTTTTAAGCTACAGATAAGTCTAAATTTATAAAATCTTAGGAGCCAAGTACTTAATGTCAAGTATGTGATTTAAATATACAATAAGGTTGTTTCTTCTCCTCTTTGCAGGAATATCATTGATAAATGGCCTGGCTCAAATCCTGTAATGAAGTTCATAACAATTCCAGTCCAGGTAATTATTATTATTATTTTTTCTATATGTAATTACACTGGCAATTTCAAATATGGGAAATACCTTTTGTTGTTTCCAGTTTCAAATATGCGTTTGGGTTACTATATGTTATGAAATAATTGCTGTCTCCTACAGTGACTGACTATCAGAGACAACTTAAATGTATGAAGGGCTTGGGAATTAATGACAGGTATAAGTGTGATTACTAATAACATTCTGAAATAGTATTAATTTGCTTAATGTTCACCCAGGAAACTTTTTCATATCTTTATTTATGAAATTAAACAACCAATATTACAGGAAGAAAAGCATGTCACGTGTCTATTTCCCAGTGCTGGATTTTCATGCTTGTGCCAGTGACACTGCCCAGGCACATTTACCTTTATATGGATCTAAAAAATGAACATCTTGGCACTCATCTCTGCAATTTCGTTGCAGAAGGGAAGTTTCAGTTTTTTTCACTCAGTAATCTCTGGCTCTGACAGTTGGTGGCATTGTCATTTAGTAGGTCACAGTGACAAGACAAGTCCATCGTGCCCCATCCCTGAATGTCACAGAATCATCAATGCCCCTTTCCATGGATTTTATATGCTGATGAGCATTTCTAACTGTAAGGACAGTACAGTAATCACAGACAAATACCCAGGTGCATTTTCTCTAGAAGTAAGTAGTCGACTGACCTAAAGCTAAGCATGATGAGCCTACAGGAACAACCTATCTGCAAAATCATAGATGGAGGAGAATTGCAACCTGCATTAAAATAGCTCAAAAATATCCTTAAATCCCTAGTATCTGTAGTGATTTCAAGCCTTTCCCCTCATCCTTCCTGCATGTCACAGTGTCTAGGAACATAAGAGTGTTCAGACGTGTTGTATGTGGGATAAGGAAGCTTGCCTTCATGATTTTATATAGCAAATGGATGTACTGTACTTTTCAGGATGCTTATGGTGATAAATCTTCTGCAGCCTGTTCGAGAATGTAGGTTCAATGAGTTTACTAAGCTTAAACCTGCTCCTGTTGAAATCAAAGCCAAAAGCTTTACTGGAGGTGTAAAACACCATCGCTAGGGCCATGAGCCAGTCTCAGATCAACAATCAGAGAAAATAATTTATACTAAATTGCAGAGTACCATGGAGTAATATACAGAATAGTATAGAAAAGTGATATTTCAAGTAAGTGGGTTCTGACTGGGAGTCACTTATTAACAAAGAAAAATGGATGGCCTAGTTTTGTAAGGCACAAAACCCCAAAGCTTTATTTTTAGTTTTTAAAAACAGTGCTCCCAACCACAGTGTACAGAACAAAGTCCTGACTGACAAGGGACAAGCACAATACCCCCCACTACATTAGTGTTTTCTTTGAATAGTAAACAAAAGCCATATTTAGCACTTCCATAGCACTTTATATGCTCAAAGGACTTCACTAACCATTACTGGCATAACTAGATGCTTCTTATATGCAAATTAATGCAGATATGAGAGTAGGCATTAAGAGGCAGAATATTAGAATACATTAGCAAACGGACAATAAGAAACAGCTGGTTTGACTGGCTGCTGAGTATCTGAGTAGGGAGTAGAGGCTAGCAGAATTCAGTGCTCAGAATTATGGAAGGAATTGTACTGATGGCCATCAAGGCTTAAAAACTCATCACTTAATTAAAAATATAAATATTTTAAAAATTAACATTTTATAAAACCACAATAAAAGGTTCCATTGTGAGAAAGGGAAAGGATTAATTCACATTTGGCTGGACCAATGGCACCCAGCCTTCGTTCTCTTGCCGTACAACAACACACTCAGCGAGAATTAATACAACACAATTCACGCTCTGTCATGTCTCATTACTTAATTATGAAATGTCTTTAGTACTTTGGACATTACTGAGCCTGTTTGATTGGCTGTGACTGATGTCATACCCACTTTAATACTAGCTGGTACATGTATGGATAGGCCTGTCCCCCTCCTCACTATTTTCCTTCTTTCTATTCATGAATTCTATTTCATAACAGTAATAATATTCTCCAGGCCTTTCTAGGGAATTATTGCATTTCTCAAGTGGGAAAGTCATTTGCCCTTTCAGCCTTGTGCCTTGCAACACCTTCTTAGGTATCATATAATTGCCCAGAAATACTCTACTTTGTATATTATAACTCTTACATGCCACTATTTCTTTTTCACTTGACCAGCCCAGATAGACTCCAATAGGAAAAGAGAAGTTGTCAGGTACATTTTTTTTCAATTGAGACTCTCATATATATATTTGCAAGGCTTGGACTGTCTCATGCACATATAATTTAAATGCATTAATTTACAAATATAAATCATTTAACATCTTGTATAAAATATAACGGCCATATTCTCATGTCCCTTGACAATTCCAGAACACTGTCTCCCGTGTCTCTAAGGTGGCAGCAGCACAACATGTCACACTTGATTTAATAAGAGCATGGAGCCACATGCAGTGATATAATAGAATACTTAGATATTTTTAAAGTGAGATGCTACAGTGATTGTTTATGAAAGCTTAAAAGGAATCATTCTTGTAGAGCAATCTTTGAGTCTAATGATCGAAGAAAGTACAAGGTATTCTGCTTCATTTACGGTAATCTCCCAGATTCAAAACTTACTTCAAGCAATGAGAGAAAATAATTTGGGCATCAAAAATATCCTCAGACTTACACAGGAAAAAATCTTAAAAGAAGTTTCTAGGCCTTCCAGTACAGAAGTGTTAAATACACACTTTTCTGTATATGGATCAGCAGACTTGAGCTGAAATCTGGGTCGATTTCATCTCTTCAGAGCTACTAGGGATCATTTTTAATGTTATGACTCAGCCTGCCATGAATTCTTTGTACTCCTATAATAATTTCCAACAAAATATCTCTAATCACTCAATCATCTTTAATGAATCAAGCCTTCTGGCAAAGTCCAAAAGAAAGGTCAATTTATAGAAACTAATTTATGGCAGTTTGCTAAGTTAGCACTTTTGATACCTGCAACTATAAAATGGAAAACCTGCTACAGTCAAATATTCTTTCAGTATTTTCATCCTTAACTTATTTTTGTTTCTTTTGGAGGTTAGACCTTCTAGCACCTGAACTACTCATATTTTCTAAAAGCTTCTAAGGTCACCAAGTAGCTAAACCACTTCACCTGCTTCCTGCATCTTCAAACAATGAGCAGACAAAGATAAAAACAATTGCTACTCCCTTCTCTTAAGAAAACTTATGCAACATCTTATCTGATAATTCCTCGTGCACACCAAGTGATGCAGGAGACCTAACCATGGTGAAAGAAAGAATGGAGGATGGCTGGGCACCAAAAACACAAGGCTGTACCTCAGGAGGTTTCAGTTCTGTCCCCATCCTGGCCTGGTCTTCCCCATGCTTCAGCCATACATCAGAAATGAAACAATACTGCACACAATGTCTCCTCTGAAACTGCCAATTAGAGGTGGTTACTTCATCTCTAGTAGAATGATAAACAAAACGAAGGCCACAGCTAGAAGCAAGCATATTTCAGCAGCTTAAAAGTGCACACATTTCTGCCATCTGTGGCAAAGGGCTGTTAAAGCTCTGAAGAAGTTGGTTTTAACTGGGACAGGAACAAGCTGAAGATTTTAAATTTGCATGATGTGTAATGTCAAGTTTATAAATAAATAACAAATTGGAGCTTCCCATAGTTCCCTTCTTCTGTTTTGGTATACCTACTATAAACCAACATGGTCCTGGAGAAAACAAGGTGTAAGACTAACCAAGTATACAAGCCCTGCTTTGTGGAAAATAAAGCAAGGAGGGGACGTGAACTGGAACAGATAATTAGGATGTAGTTTGTGAGAGAATTTACTTCAGAGTGAATATTTAAGACCTCTAAAAAAATGTCAATGTGTTGAAGGTTACAGGACAGGATGGATCTGAACCACATCTTAAAATCCAAGAGGCTTTTTAAAAGAGAGAAAATTCAAAAAGGAAGTCATAATTAAATTCAAGGATAATGGTGGACTTAAGGAGACTGGGATGTCCCACCATACATGAGCTTTAACCTAGCATCTTCATCTGTAGGTAATAATTTCAGTCCTATCTACCAGAAAAAAAAAAGAAGGTCTTAGTCCTTGGTGGTGTCCTTTCTCCTCTCAGCGGTAATATCTTAGGCTCAGATACTTAAATTCCTTGATATCCTTTGGGACCAGCTCTTGAGTGATTGGAGCATTAATGGCACTGCATTAAGATCCCCCCCCCATATCTGCCTAAGGGACACTAATCCAGGCTTCCTACCTGCTGAAGGATGCCCTCATCAGCAAACAGCAGTTATGCTGAGGCAGAAAGCTCTCAGTCTTCTCGTTAAGCTGTTTCACTTTGTATAAAACAAACACTTCTTCACACAGAGAGGGAACCAATACCGCCTTCCACCTGAGTTTCCGAACTGCTCGTCTATATATCCATCTTATTCTACTTTCAGACACAACTGCATTTTCTGAAACAGGGCAGACCACATCCTACAAGACTATTCTAACATTGAAGCTATAAGGGGTAAATGCAGAAAAAAAATCCCCCTCTAGTGTGTGTATGGAGAGGGCTCATAGGCTTAGCTGGCTATTTATGCACTTCATGCAAGCAAGCTCTTACTTTATGACTCCCAGGAGGGCCTAGATAAGAGGCTGAGGGAAGGGGGCCAATACATCATAGCAATATTAGACAGATGTACACATCCAGCTACAGAAATTTCCAGATTTTCAGCACTTTTAGGACCAGACCTGTGTGCTGTTTTTGCCAGTGTTTCATATATTGACTTTAGACAGTTGAAAAGGAACATGAGTACCTCAGTTTCCCTTGAGAATCTGAACCATAATGTACAGAATATTAAACTATAAAACAGTGTGGGAAGTATTGGGATTGGTATCAGGTAGATGGTAAATACTAGCTCACCACTGGATGTTGTATATATAGGACCCTGGAGTGTGACAGGTAACTGGAATCAGTCACATTCATTTATTAGTTAGAACTGTGTAATAGTTAGCTTTAGGATTGTTTCTAACATTTTCCTAAAATTCACCAAACAGGTTTTGAACAAGGTTTTGATGGGCATCTGGTTTCAAATGGAGGTTTTTGTTTGTTTGTTTGTCTGTTTTTCTAACAATTAGTATCAGTTAAACAGTGGAAATGTAATAAATGGCAATAATAATAAGAAAAAAAGTCCCATATCAGATCACAGTGGATTATTTTGCCAGCAGAGAAGAAAGATCTGGCAAATTAAGACAACTTTCACCTGATAAAACAATATTGTGTTATCAGTGATTGATCACACAGTAGTTTAAGTAATGACAAAAATCACAGAGAACACCGTTTGTGAAATCCTGATGAAATTGTATTTTTTCAAGAAAAGATTCATTCCTAGAGGTAAACATTTTTGTAAAATTGTTAATTGTTTTGAAACCAGTTGTGCAGAAAAGGAGCAGTCAAACATATTTTACCAAAATAATTTTACTACAAATAATTTATTAATAACTATAAACATTCATAAGAACCCAGGACATAGGATGTGAATATTGTTATTACTAAAAGCAAGTGAAAGAGTTAAACAAATAGAATTGCGAATAGAATAAGACCACAAAATGTATGATATTTTATATCATATATGATATTTTAAATTATGGATTATCTCCATACTTTCTTTTTTAGGATGAGCTCATCCATCCATTTTTTCATCAAGAAGTAAAAATTTCAGTAGATCATCAATTTGAAGATACTCTCATTATAGTCATGGCATCACTTACATTGTTCAAGATCCAAGCAATGCTAAGGAATTACATAAATAAGGATAAATAAGGAACACTACTATGCAAGTATTAAAACGTAATAGCTATTTTTGCTCTGCACTGATAATTTGGCCATGAGTGATATGATTTGATAAGGAATACAATTTATTTCTGTTGAATATACTTACTGTCGCTGTTAGCACATAGCTTTGCACTAGCAACAGTTTATGTTTACTAGAAGAGCTGTCATTCAACAGACAGATGGCTCCAGTAACTGAACATAAAGCAACCCACTGAAATTGTTCAGTGATTCCCAAACTACTTTAACAATGTATTCCAAATTCCTATCATTTTATCTGAAACCTTAATTATTTATCAATGTCACTTCTTATAGAGCTCTCATCACTCCGATATAAGCACTTCCCGATATTATACAGCATATATAGAAGATATTTTATTTCTTTCTCTCCCTCTTCTTTCCAGCCAGTGAACAGTTTGGAAACATTTTATTTTACCATATATCTATATGTCTGTGTATTTGTGAAAATGAATAATTCCCCCTTGTCCACTGCAACTTTTACCATATGCACACTCATATATCTATATAAAATATAAAGTTACTTTTTACATATACATATATCATATATATACCACACTAACACAGAAATGGTAAAAGTTGTGATGGTGAAGTGGAATTTGTTCTTTCTTCTCAAATACATAATTTCATTTTCTGGGGAGACTTAATCTGCTTTTCTTGCACCAATACCTTGATGTTTTCTTCTAGAGAAACCACTTTGCCCCATACGGCAGATGGGCTACAGCTACACTGGTCTTTAAGTTTTCTCATGGATTTCCCATTCCCCCAGCTGCCATGACCTGTCCATAGCCACATGAAAAACAATTGAGGATCACATTTCCCCAAGACTGTCTTAGACAGTCCTAGCACAAGATAGTTGCTCTCAGGAAAAACAGTCATGCCATTACCTCCAGCAAATCCTTTCTAGAAGTTTTTGCAAACTCTATTTTGATTCCTCATGCATGCCCACCCTTCCCATAGCCCCATATCAGTATTTCATGCTCACCTCAGTAGAAGAAAGTGTAAGGAGTAAAGTGTAGACACCTGGATTGTTAGCCTTTCCCACTGTTCCCTCAGGCCAAATGAAGTTGCCTCCAGCCAGCAGCTGCATCTCAGGATCAGATTGCCTGTATACAGCAGCACAACCCTTCTCCATGACTGTAAGTCATCTGGGCCACTTCTATCAGCTCCCCAGTGTCTGATCAAGGGCTGTCTCTGGAACAAAGGACATGCAGGGAAAGATGTTTGGGTGTGCTTCTCTGATCTATGCGTGTGCATGGTCGGGTGACCTTGAGAAATCGTACCTATTCTTCAGTACCAGCATTGCATCTTGAAGCAAGACATATATAACTGATGCACATTTTGTTCCCAAAGCTCTGAATACAGTCAAAATACATCTTTCTAGAGCTCTACTACTTCAAACAGCTCTGGTCATTAGAGAAGTAATCCCCAGATTATTCTGAAGTCCATAGTCTCACGTCATCATGGTGGCACTCTTTTTCATTTTTTACACTTGGAATATTTAGACTAGATGAATCTGGATGGTAATTTGTCTGTGCTTCTCAAGCCCAAGCAATGGTGAACCTAAAGGGCAGTCTGAGCCCGATGTCACCTCAATGATTATTTCTTGTTTTTAAGAAGCTGAGAAGCAAGCATAAAGAAATGTCTAGGGATGGTAAAAAAGCTGTCTCCAAATTAATAACTTTTTCTGCAGTCCTCTTTGTCTTTCTAGCTGTTCTGTCTACCAGAAGCATACCTCAGTGTGCTAATCCTGTTAATGCTAAAAACAAACCAGGTCCTGGCAAGCAGACAAAAACTTCTGTGTCAGAGGTCTTTTTTTCCCCACACCAACACACCATCTCCACCAAGTTCAGATGAGTTTGCATGAATAAGCAAATAATTTTCTTCCCATCTCAGACCTCCCCAGAAAGTCTCATCAAAGACTGAAATACAAAGTCCTGCAGAGACATACACAAAACTGAGCTGCTAGAAAACTTCTTTTCTTTCACCATTCAGTATATCGTAGTCAGTGAGTCTCCTAGAAAAAAAAGAAAAAAGGGGAGGGGAGGGGAGGGGAGGGGAGGGGAGGGGAGGGGAGGGGAGGGGAGGGGAGGGGAGGGGAGGGGAGGGGAGAAGAGGGGAGGGGAGGGAGGGGAGGGGAGGGGAGGGAGGGGAGGGGAAGAGAAGGGAAGGGAAGGGAAGGGAAGGGGGAAGGGAAGGGAAGGGAAGGGAAGGGAAGGGAAGGGAAGGGAAGGGAAGGGAAGGGAAGGGAAGGGAAGGGAAGGGAAGGAAAGGAAGGAAAGGAAAGGAAAGGAAAGGAAAGGAAAGGAAAGGAAAGGAAAGGAAAGGAAAGGAAAGGAAAGGAAAGGAAAGGAAAGGAAAGGAAAGGAAAGGAAAGGAAAGGAAAGGAAAGGAAAGGAAAGGAAAGGAAAGGAAAGGAAAGGAAAGGAAAGGAAAGGAAAGGAAAGGAAAGGAAAGGAAAGGAAAGGAAAGGAAAGGAAAGGAAAGGAAAGGAAAGGAAAGGAAAGGAAAGGAAAGGAAAGGAAAGGAAAGGAAAGGAAAGGAAAGGAAAGGAAAGGAAAGGATAACATTTAATGTCCTCACATTCAAATTATAAATTTTGCATTTCAGTCAAAACCGTACAATTGTCATGCCTTCTTTCTGTGTGCTCCATCAGCTGAAATACTCATGACAATTCAGCGAATACATACATTTCACACCTAACAGGGAGTCAATTCTAAAAGAGGTGTTCTTGCATGCAATTCTGCTTGATATTGCTACTGTGTAACATCAGCACATCTAATCTCAATTGATATGGTTAGTGGCAATGAGGGGTTAAAAAAAAAAACAACAGCTTGCCTGGTACTTCTCTTGTCAGAGGGAGCATGAACCTCTAGTTGAAGTCACGGTGTGAGGAAATGATGATTCTCTGTAGCCTATGAATCCAAGCTTCGCTTTCAGGCTGCCAAGAAAACCTGGCCAATTAGAACAGCTATTAAAATAATTTGCTACTATGCAGCTTGTGGTGACTGTGGTACTGATGAGTATAGACTGCTAACATGAGCAGACAGGATATCCCTCTGGAAGGCTTTGAAAGAATATACTTCTTTGACCATAGAGGTAACTCTCTAAGGTTATCTTAAAGAGATATATACAGGTTCTCTCTTTAAGAATGTCTGCTTCTCTAGGTACTTACGTTTAGACATAAGTAGGATATTTCTTCTACAGAGGCTGGTTGACCAGAAAATTAATTCCAACTCTTGCTTATGGACTTGGCTTTAACAGTAGACAACATACTTGGGTAAACTACTGACCCTATGTTATGTAACTCCAGATTAAAAGAAGTGCTATTTAATGTTATGTAAAGCACAGTATGGAGAAGCAAAATTTTGTTCCTGTTGCTCATCAGATGTATGACTTTGGGCAAGTCAGATAGCTTTCTTGGCCTCAGTATAACCATACAGGCTATGATTTATGATAGAGGTTATGCTTAGGTCAAAAAGGTGTAATGAAAATATATCACTATTGCAAAGCCCTATGGGACAATCAAACAAGGGGCATTATATACCTCGAACTAAAGCATTATTTTTATTTATAAACTTTTAAATTAATAATCATACCCTCTTATCAAGTGCACGTGATGCACTTCATTTTCACATTAATTTAAGCTTCTATAGGCTGAAGTGAAGGAATATTGCTTGACTGCTTCTGCACTCCAAGGAGGAAATCACTCTCACTGAATCTTATATTTATTATAAACACAACTAATAAAGAAATGCAATCCATTTTTCTTCTTTTATTCTTAGATTGACACAAATTGCAACAAATTTGGTTTCCATTGACCATTCATTTAAAAGGGATTCTTTTACTGATCTTACCAATACTAACAATCATGGTAAAGCTTGAATAATTCAGGTCCACTTTGCTTAAAAACAATTTATGAAGCTCCATAAATGTATGGTGCTATTATGAACATATTGTAATACAGACTGTTGAAGTCTTAACCCTATTAAATGAGATCGTTAATGACATCAACTGTATAAATGCAGCCTTAATTTTTGCAGACATGTAAAGCTATGGAGGTGATGCTTTTCTGAATAAGGGTATTTTCTTAAACCAGGATCTCTCTCAGCTGTGTAACTGGTAGGAAGATTTTTCTCTTCATGAAAAATCGATATCAAGGTATATTCTGACCAATAAAAAAAAAAAAAAAAAACTTGTAAAACTAATTTCTTTTTAAAAATATCTTCTTGATTTGGTTTTCCCCAGCAATTTTTACAAAAACTTTTAAGGTCTAATCTGCTGTATGTAAAACTAATTTAAAGTTTCATGTGTGTGTGTGTTTGTATTGCAATCACAAACATTTTAAACTACTGAAAATAGCCATATGTGAAGAAAGAAATAAACAAAAATTTTTCATGGATATTTAGAAGTACATACCTGTTTGTCGCTGGATGAATGTCACAAGGGAAAACCAACGGTGAGACTTTTAACTCTTTGTTGCAGAGGCTGGTGAACAGTCAGAAAAGATGTTATGAGGAAAGAGTTTGCAGAAATCAAAATAGCTATACAAAGTATAGATCCATAGCTGGTAAAGGCAGAGAAACAGTGATTAAAGTTACCATAAAAGCTATCTTTTTTTTTTTTTTTTCAGTTAGTTAACAAAGGAAAGTTGAAGTTTCTTGTCTTTTACACTGCGACCTAAATAACTCTGCTATATTTCTACATCTAAGTTGTTTAGTTGTTTTTCTACAAAATTTACAGTTTGATCTTCATTCAAGCCTAAATCTTTATGGTGCGCATCTACAGGACAGATTAGCTTCCGCTATTTTGATTTAGCAAGAGCTATAGGAACAGGTTTATAGGGTGAAACATCATTGAGACCTTGGCATCCACAATACATGTGTTTCAGTTGTTAATCTCAGACCTCTTTCAAACCTGTTTCTGTTTCATCAAAGAAGAACTCGATTCATGTGACCAGAGATTTCTTTACAGAATTAAGCAAAACATGATATGTAGGAATAACTGGAAAATTTGCTCCATAAGAAAGCTGGTAATCCAACCTAAAATAATTCAGATTTATCTCCAGTCTGTTAGAGAGGATGGGTCAGCTCTTGTCAGCTCTTTGTTGGACAGCATTATTTGCAAAGAGCAGTCTTTTACTGATACAAAAATAAGCCACATGATTTCTCCTCTGGATCCCATAAAGAAATGAAAAATAAAATTCTGGAAATGTACTTATTGCAGAAACAATCTAACCAAATGTTTGCAAACCTTGTTATTGTATTGTGTCTTATAGATAACTGAGGGAGTTTGTTTACCACTTCTGATAATTTGTTCACACCAGCCATGAGACACATACTTCCTCACTATCTGCAGTTTAAAAATCTGTAAAGAAAAAGAAATCAACCTTTCAAGTTCAGCAGGTAAAAACGTGAAAATGATTAGTGAACATAGATCTCGTATTTTACATTAAAATTAGGTGTACATTTATATGTACTTTTTCCTTTCTTCCTCATAGACAATAACAACCTTCTGCAGCTGATCATTTTTCATTTCTCATGAGCACCTTCTCATCAGAGCCTGCAACAGAAATAGTGTGGCCAGCAGGACTAGGGAAGTGATTGTCCCTCTGTACTCAGCACTGGTAAGACTGCACCTGGAATACTGTGCTCAGGTTTCAGCCCCTCACTACAAGAAGGATATTTTGTTGCTCAAGGCTGTGCAGAGAAGAGCAATGAAGCTGGTGAAGGGACTATAGAACAAGACTTACAAGAAGTGTCTGAGGGAGCTTCAGTTGTTTAATGTGGAGAGAAGGAGGCTGAGGGGAGACCTCTTTGCTCTCTGCAACAAGCTGAAAGGAGGTTACAGTGAGGAAGGTGTCTGTCTCATTTCTCAGGTGACAAGTGATAGGATGCAAGGAAATGGTCTCAGATTGCACAAGGTCTTGAGTTTAGATTGAATATTGGGAAGGATTTCTTCACAGAGAGGGTAGTCAAACACTGGAATGAGTGACCAATGGAAGTGGTGGAGTCCCCAGCCCTGGAGCTACCTACTTAAGAGACATGTTGATGTGACACTAAAGCACATGGTTTAGTCATGAGACTTGGTAGGTCAGGTTGATGGTTGGACTTGATAGTCTTGAAGGTCTTTTCCAACCTACATGATTCTATGATTCTATGATTTTTTTTTGTCTGTTTTTAATTAATAACTTTATAACAAAAGACATTCACTGACTTAAACTTCTACATTAATATTTGGTTTTTGCTCTGTTGTACTATGTTTTTCATTAAACTTGTGGATAATATTCTCATTAGAAATTTTATTCTTCACTCTGAAAGACTGCTTTCTATTATTTCTGTTGTGGAAAAAAAATGAATTTAGTTACTGTACTTTTCAAGGGTTGAAAAAATGAGGGCATGAGGATGTGCATCACTGAGACAATTTGTTGATGTATTTTGAAGCTCTGAAAAAATCAGGCACAGTCTTTGTAAAATAATATGTATGAAACATACATGGTCAATACAAGTATATAGTGACATCATCTAGTTGAACTCTGAGACACTGAAGCACTGCCTAGTATATGTTTAGGTGCTCATCACACATGCAAATAGCACTCAGTCCACAGAACAGTAGTGAGAAGGGAGTTAGGCAGTCAGAACAGAGAATGAGGGCTTGAAAACTTTTTGTTCCTGCTTTTCTAACAGCAGGAAATTCTCACTAATGAGAACTGGAATAAGAATTGCAGAATTGGTCTTCACCTTAAAATCTTTCTCATCAGAAAACTAAACATTCTATCTTCTTGCTTGTCAGGGAATTTTATTCATACTCATTGACAGAACTGAAAGCCAGAAACTTTATTAGACCTACAGACTGAAAAATTGGCTTATTTTAATTTGTCTTAAAGCCCGGAGCTGTCAGTAAGTACCTCACTGTCTGAAGAGGTAGCCTTAGGACATCTTTTGTCTGGGCAGTTAGTAGGATGTGCATGTAACAGGAAGAATGTATATATAGCTACAGAGAGCACAGCACATTCTTTAGATTATATAGATACTGTTGTTTAAGAAGATCTGAGAACTGAATATGAATTAGGAATGCAGTCTGAATTATCATCCCTTAGTTGGGCAAATTGTCGCTTACCTAAATTTGCAACAGAAAGGTGGGAACATATTACACTTGTTAAGATTTATTTGGACCTAAATAAAATAAAAAATATAATTTAAAAGTATTATTACCTAGTCTTTTAAATGATAGTTACTAGATAGATAGATAGATAGATTAATTGCAGATGACATTTAGAGGGTGCAAGTTTACCTCTGGCTCTAAACCTCTTGAGGGTTTTCAGTTTGCAAAGCACAACCACCCCCTGACATTTGCTTATTTCTTATATTGTTTTCAAGGCATCTGGTACAAATTTCTCTACAATTTTCGTTTTCTGAAGTCGAAGTAATCTCTTTGTTAGAAGATAGATTTCTTTCAACTCACTTTTGAAAGATCTGTAATGAAAATGTGTTTCATTCTGCTGAAGCTTAGAGCTTGAAAAACCATCTCACTTCTCTGACACATTTAGTTTGTCCCTTCTTTCTAAAGAATTCATCTGGTGATGATAATTGTCCTTACAATTAACAGATATGTTTGTAAATAATTTGGCAATTTTTTTTTTTTGGTGAATGAATGCAGAATGAAGAAACACAGAATGAAAGAAAGAAACACAGAATGCATGCTGTGTTCCATGTGATAGCACTCAAGATGGTCTGCTCCACAACCTCCTGTGAGACCAAGGTCAGACTGACTGACATGTAATTCCCTGGATCTTCCTTCCTGCCCTTACGGAGTACACATAGGATGTTCTGTAAACATGCCTTAATACTTAGGTAACCAAGTATGAAAACTCTGCAAGATTTTCACAAAAGCAGCACTCATAAAAGCAGGACTTAAATATTTTCTTTGACATTATTTGAGTGGATTTTCTTCTTATCATAACCATTTTTCAATCTGCGTATATAAAAATGAGAATAATCAGTTAAATAGTAAACATTTTTTCTCTTGTACAGAAGCTGAGTTTTATGTTCATTGCTACTTAAAACTGTTATAAATCAGCATCTCTTAACTAGAGTGCAAGAATCAAATTAATATTTCATTTTTAGTCTTACCATTTCCTGCTTTCCACTGTCATCCTCATTCCTCATGAAATCTTATATCACAAGAGTATTTCAGTTTATGTTCTTTGTAAACTCACACTTTTTCCTGTTATTGAATTGTCCAGCAGGAAATGAATTTGTCTTCCAATGAAGCTCCACTTCTGATTTGCTGTTTCTGATATTTCAGAATGCTGTGACACACACTCTTCTAAACATTGTCTATAGAATTTGACATACAAGAAGCCAGTTATAGAAACTATGCATCCAATTATTCCATACACGTATTTTCACAACCAAATAAACCATTGTAGAAAATGAGGTATTTTCAAATATATCTTGGAATGCATGAGAAAAAGAATAGATATACATATACAATATGTATAGAGAGAGTCCGAAAAGAGGATCTAGAATTGTATGCAAAAATTCTGAGCATTCTCCTTCTCAAAAATATGTTTTACTCAAAATTATTTTAAAAATTTTTACTATATGAAGTGACACAGTTCATCACTGCTGAAATACAGCTCCTAACCTTGCTTTCAAATTTACTCTGACGTTTGCTTCCCATAAACATTTTATGAAAAAATATACAGCATTCCATATATTTTCAAAAGACCTAACTGATCCACTACAACTTTTTATAAAGAGTAACAGAAGTCTGTGCAATAGTTCCTGTCTTCTGGTGCAAGATGTCCAGTAACTAGCAGAATACTCCGGTGGTCAATACTGTGTCTGGTCCTGTGTAATATCTCCATTAATGATCTGGATAATGGGGTAGAGTGCACCTTCAGTAAATTCACAGATGACACAAAGCTGGGAAAGAGCGGCTGACTCACTAGAGGTCTGTGCTGCCATCCAGAGAGACCTTAACAGGTTGGGGAGGTGGGCTGACAAAAAAATCTCATGAAGCCTAATAAGAAGTGCAGAGTCCTGCACCTGGGGAGGAACAACCCAGGCATCAGTACTTGCTGGGGGCCACCGTACTGGAAAACAGCCTGGCAGAAAAGGACCTAAGAGTCCCGGTAGACACCAAGTTGTACATGATTCAGCAATGTGCCCTTGCCACAAAGATGTTTAGTGGTATTCTTGGTTGCATTAGGAAAAGTACTGCCAGCAGGTCAACAGAAGTGATCCTTCCTCTCTACTCAGCATTGGTGAGGCTATATCCGGAGTCCTGTGTACAGTTCTGGGCTCCCCAGTGCAAGAGAGATATGGACATACTGGAAAGAGCCCAACAGAGGGCTACCAATATGATCAAGGGACTGGAGCATTTCTCCAATGAGGAGAGGCTGAGAGAGCTGGGGCTGTTCAGCGTGGAGAAGAGGAGGCTGAGCAAGGATCTTATCAATGTGTACAAATGCCTGAAGGGAGGTCGCAAAGAGGATAGAGCCAGGCTATCAGTAGTGCCCAGTGACTGAACAAGAAGCAACAGGCACACACTGGAACACAAGAGATTTCTTCTGAACAGCAGGAAGCACTTTACTGTGAGGGTGAAGAAGCACTTGAATAGGTTGCCCAGTGAAGTTGTGAAGTCTCCATCTGTGGAGATCTCCAAAAGACATAGTCATGGCCAAGCTCCTCTGGGTATTCTTGCTTTAGCAGGGAGGTTGGACCAGATGACCTCCAGAGGTCACTTCCAACCTAAACCGTTCTGTGATTCTGTGACATAACCCTTAATATTCTGAAAGTATGAGGCAGCTTATACTAACCATGAATATTTTGCAAGTATGATTCATTCTTTCAGAATATTAAGCACAATTAACAACATTCAAACTGAAAGTCCATTGTAAAACTGTGGATCTTTTTCTATAAGCAACATATTTTAGACGGATAGTTCTAAAACAATGTCATCTCAAGTTATTAGAAGAAACATACTTGAGACTGTCAACATATCAAAACCATAATAGTTTTATAGCTGAGACAGAGTAACAGACAGGTCTTCCATAATATCTAATATGACCTTTTTTGTTTTTGTTGTTGTTGTTGGAGTAAAACTTATATACTAGACAAATTTAATGCCTAGTAGTAGCTGCTCCAGGAGAGAAACAATTTCTGATCAGGCAGAAGTAGAAAGACAGATTGCCCATATCAATAGGAATCTATTTGGGAGTACTTGAATGTCTGTGAGTAGATTGAATATTTCACACACCTTTCACTGAAGTCTTTATTCAGTATTTAGATATAGAGAAATTGCTTCACTCATTTAGTGGTCTCTCTAGTCTCTCTTTTTATCCATATTTCATGGTTACCTGAAAATAATTTACAGACAAAAAAAAATTAGAAAGCAGAGAATAACAGCAGATTTTGTTCCCACAGCTTTCATAAAAAAAAAATAATAAAAAAGACTGTTTAGAGGGCAAAAAGGCCATATATGAAACCTTAAAAAATATGCTTTAAGAATAGATATGCTTTAAGAAAAGACAGATTAAGGACAAAAGATTTCTCTAAACCAGGTTCATTCAAATGTAGCTACATATGTCCTTTTCTTTCTAACTACTCCATATCTAGAGTTTGGAGGCTGAACCTGAAGCCTGCAACAAACTTAAAACATTGCAAAGTGAAATAAATGGGTCTCTTCCAAATGAATCCCAGATGATGCCAAGTGGAGGAAGATTTATGTATATGTTGTATAAATATTTAATGATATGGCCAAAAACCTACTGCCACTTAGCAAAAAGACATTTATTATTCCTGTGAAATATGACTTTTTAGCCAATAGGACTAAAGTATGCTAATGACCTCAGGTGAATTGTATTGTTAGTCATTAAACATTTCTTGACTTCTGATTGGCTAAGTCACCTCTGAGATCATAGTCCCACCACCAGCCATAAGTTATTCTGTAACAGTGAAGAAAGAGGTCTGAAGTGATCTAAAAATATATATATATAAAAATATAAAATTAATTATAGGCATGAAACAAAACAAAGGTATGTCTTACACATGAATTTCAGAAGGGCTATTGCCTTGAAATTTTTGATATAGGTAAAAAAATGCATGGAAATTGCTATGTGAGAACTTAGAGTGAACTTCACAAACACCCTGAGACTAAAGTTTGAAGAAAATTCCCACAATCTGTTTCAAATGTCCATTTTTTTTTTGTTTGTTTTGTTTACTTTTTGTTTTTCAGAACTTACCTTACTCTTGAAACGTAGTTTTGAAAAAATATTATTTCCATAAAGTGTTTGAATTCAATGTCTTTCCACGTCCACTGAGATCTGTAAATAAATGTATAAGACTTTAAATGGGAAAAATATGACTATTCTGTTAAATCTATGTTGTTAGAGTAGACATACAATGAACTTTAAACTGCCACTTAAAGCTGAAATTATTTCTAGTAATTCAGCTGGTTCCTCAAAAATTAAGTCCCATACCTTTACTGGCTTTGTTTTATTGGGATGTTTATTCAAAGTATTTGGCAAAGTAGAGAAAAGGAGTCTCACATTTCCCATCCTCCTAAGAAGCAATGCAGACACATCAATTCCAGCACAGCAAAGCACCACTGAGGATGACCAGGTGATATTATGAGTTGTTTATGTAGGAATGAGTTAGTTAGGTCTCTCCATGCAGCATGCTGCTGTCAGAGTAGGTACACTTACATTGTCCAGGATGCAGCATTTTCCACCTCTCTAGTTTCCACAGCCTACATGATAAACAGCATCAGCAAATTTGGCCCAAGGATCACCAAGTAATTAACAGAGTACTACAGGAATTTCACAGACTTGGCTCTTATTACTCTTGAGCAGCAGCTTTTGTTAATTTGCTTCTACAATGCAGATGTTTTTCAAAAGAAGTGTTAATTGCAGGTGACACCTTATTATTCTATGATTTTCTGGTCTGTCCTTCAGAAAGGTCTACTTTTCTCTGTTAACTTTGCAGCTCACTGCCATTCAGACAATAGATTGGCCGGTAAGTTATCTCAAACACTTGGGATATTAACAAATTCTAATTGGCTATGTAATAGGAGCAGACAGCATGTACAATATTAAACCACTTCTGAACCACCTATTTTCTGTATGCAAATCAGACAGAAACAAATGTTTGGCCCCAGCTGGGCGAAAAGTCCCATTTAGAATTCTTTTCCTCTTCTTTGTTCTTTGATGTTCTGCAAATGAGCTTTAGAACTCCACTCTTCACACAATTCAATTTTACAGGCCCATTATCTGAGATATAATGTGGAGGTTAAATATATCAGGGCAGCCATTATGTGAAAATAATTAACAGTAATGAATAATGCACTAATTCCACTGATGAGAGATGGTTATATGTGTAATGAAGTGTTGGGGCAGCCCTGACAAATGAAATTAAAATATTTAAACACTGTTTTATGATATTACTTTGCTCATATAATTTCCTTTACCTACAATGAGCCACTTCGATTATCGTCATTATCTTGACAGCTCTGAAGGATGAAATAGTGCAGGTTAATGTGACAGCGATTAGTCAGAGAGAAAATCCATCACATAAAGCAGAACAGAGTGAGGGAGAAAGGTCTCTATACTTTCCTGTTTCAAACATGAGAAGAATGATACTATCAACATCACTTCAATATTAAATGGATAGAATTATCTTGTCATTCATTTACAGCCTCTGAAGAACTACCTATTTGTACCTGCAAAGGAAAGGTCAGCCTTTCTTTATCATCCATAAAAATATGTTGATGGATTCCTTACATCAATAATGGTGGCAGAAACAGAGACAGGAAACAAGCTAGGAAATTTAAAAGGAAAGCACTCTAAGTTTTGTATTCAAAGCTCTTAATGGTTTTATATTTTTAAGTTTTGCTTCACATGATGGTGTAATCTTCAAAAAATGCACATGGTGAAATAAACTGAGACACTGACATATGTTTTGTGGAAGTAGCTTAAATAGTAGAAGAGAGTACCTATTGCATAACTACTCTTCATGCGTATGTATATATAGGTATGAATTGGCTATGAATACGCACAAAAAACTAAAACGTTTCCTATCTAGATGCCAAGTTAGGCTAAAGTCAGATTCATTATAGTCAGAAACATTATAGTCATCTTATTTTCAAAGGTATTGAGCACACACTGTTTCCAGATACATCAATAGACAAGGCAGGACCAGCCTCTCAGAAAAATAAGTTTTATGGATCAGGCAGCAAGATAGGAAACACATCGGTAGTTAGGTACTCACTTCAAGGTCCTCAGAAGAGAAATAAGCAGGAAGATGTACAATCTAACCTGGGGAGAAATGCAAAGGAGCATGTGGGTATCAGTCACTTAAACTGACAGATAAGAGGCATGCAAATCCAGAGCACTGAGACACTCAAAAGAAAGAACCAGCATTCCTTTCCTAGATCAGGGACAGTTTTACAACTACAATGGTTAAATCATTCAATTGGGATGCTGTTTCACTGTCCTTGTTCGGACAGAGAAGAGTAGAGATTTGAATCTCTTATTCACACATGAAACCTGAGATTTAATTTTTCATACGATTTTTAGAAAAAGCACAGAGAAACACCAGCTCTCAGTAACTCTTGCATTTCCCTCAGGTGTAACCCATTCCAGATTCAGTTTCTTTCTGTAAAACACTTGAGTTTCAATTCCCTGTTTGAGGGGGTCATACTGGTTTGGGAGATGGGTGAATAAAGAAGGTGTAACAGGATATGCAGAGGATTCCTCTTTTGAAGTACCACATAAGGATCTCAGAGACACCAGCACAAAAGGACATCAAACTGTTAATGGTTTCTTTGTCCATTGCAGCAAAATTAGCAGTTAGAGCACTCAAGACCCTGTCTGACTAAATGGCATCTGAACAGTGACTTTTCTTAACAATATGAATGGTGAGTTTGATAGTCGTGACATTTTTATTTTGGTGTCCAAGTGTAGCTTATACAAGTTTAATTTTTGCCATCTGCCCTGGAAACTATAAATTTAACTTGAAAAACAAATAAGCAAACAAAAATTTGTAAATTTAGCAAAGGGTCACCTTTCCTATTCATGTAAGTCATTGTAATTGCAGTTATTTTCACTGTTGTCATTAATTGTATAGTGTGGTAGTGCACTCCCCCCAAAAGTGAAAGATGTCCTTGTTTTGAGCACTGCACAGATACAGAGTAGTAGATAATCCATGTACTGAAAAGCTCGTAATTTAAATAGACAAGACATACCGAGGCTGTGTATGCACCCATTTTACTCAAGTGGCAGGAACAACTTGATGGCAGCAAATGTCGTGTTAGCTCCACGATGCAATGATGGCAGAGGGAGGGAGGTGTTACGCAGGATTGCAGAATATGTCAATACTGCTTGGCATCATTGTTTTCCCTGCAGGGCTGTAATCATGTCTTGAAGGCAGAGCCCTGTGCTGAGAACACACAGAGATGCTGTGCCTCAGAGGAAGCTCTTGAAAACACTCTTCTTTAACAGACATCCTGCCTCTAACCACAAGTTGTAAGGACAGCTCCACCACCCATGACTAGGGAAGAAGAAACTGGAGCCACAAACAGTTCTGTGAAGCTTTTGTAGACTCTTCCCTGATGCCTGGCTCCAGGGATGCTCCAGAAATACCCTGGGTTTTTCTTGTTATAGCATGGCATGGCAACATTTTTTTGTACACAAAACCACCTGAAAAAAATGCAATGCACACAGCATAGCAAATCATGTTGTTTTAATCTAAAAGCAATGGAAACTTATTTCTCTGTCATACTCAGCTAAGAATCTGTCTTTAAACTGCACTGAAGGATAGAGGTGGTAATTTGTAGTTTGCTGTTCTCCAGGACAGTTTGCACTGTCTGCCAGCTGAGTGGTCAAACCACTACAGTGGTTAAAACAGAGGAAGCAAGGGGCTTGAAAATTGAGGGAGACAGGCAATAAAATTAAGAAATACATCAATCAGTTAAAAAGCTCAGTTTCAGCATCATTCTTCATATCGAGTATCAGCCCCATTGAATAGAATGAGACTGCACACAGTACAAGTTATAATGAGCAGTGAGAGCAGGGTCCCTCACTGTGGACATCCAGAGACCCTACAACACTGCTGTTCACAGTCTGTTCTGGGGCAGCTCTGGCTTACGCTTTTGGGAAGTTAGCACCCACAATCCCAGAATAAATTTTCTTGTTTGCAGACTAGGAGTCCATACAAGAGAGGCATAAGTGACCTTTTGAGCTAATATGCCTGTAAAAAACTCATTCAAATTTCAGTGGTTCTTTCATTTTGCTAGTTTTAAAATACAATTTACTTCATTTATCGGACAATGAAGTACCTCTGTAATAAATCTAACATTAAAAAATCATTTCCAGCAAATTACTCCAATAAAATCAATGAAGGTCAGGCTCAGCTGTAGAAACAAATAAATTACCTGCTATTGATAGGGTAGGCAGACTTAATTGTCATTTAGAAAGGCTAAAAGGGATAAAGAAATCTAATAGAAGGAACACATTTATACAGCAAAAATGAGAAAACAGTGAAAGTTTTACCCTGACAGCTCCCATCCATAGGATTGACTCAGTCCCTAAGCAGCACAGGCAGTTGTTTTAACTCTCAGTAGGACACTGGTATGTGCTTTGTATCTGTCAATATTTACCTGCTTCTATGTTGCCTTGTGATCTTTTTACCTTTCATATGTTGAAACCCCCAAACAAGATTTCTGGTAATAGGAAATGAAGAATTGATAGAATTGAACAATCCCATTCTTGGATTTTTCAGCCAGGTTAAAAGCAGTTTGACCCAATTCAGGCTTTGCAGTACTTCCAACTATTAAAGAAACATAAAGCTGGACATTTGCTAGTGGGATTTGCCATCCTCTGACAACAAAGTTATGATTTTATAGTTAAGATCGTCTTTGTAAAACAACTTTATTTATTTTAAAAGCTGCCCAGCTCTTGCTGGGAGACATCTAAAAATGGCATTACCCCAATGTATTTCAACAGTAGCAGTGTACAGTATCAGTTTTCAGTCCTTCTCTTTGAAAAACACTTAAAAAAAACCAACAACAAACAAATAAAGAAAAACTATTATTATGATGATTATGATTATTTATGTTTACTGCCTCCTAATGGGGACAACAAAGGAAGAGCAAAGTGCTGGCATATTCATATGTTCAAAATGCAATTGTCCATGAAATCTTCTGGGTAGGAAATTCAATTTTATCTCTTTGAAATTGTGAATCCTGCTCTGGATTGCAAAGCAGTGATATACCCAGTGACACAATTGGATATAAGGTATAAAAGGGAAAGCTCTAAATAATTCTGTGATGGATACAAAGTGCTCTGCAAATGAGTCATTTCCAAGACTTTGCAGAATTTAACCCCCACACACTTGGGTTAGAGAGACATTAGAAGACCAGATGACCTTATAAGCATCAATTTTTATATTAACATGTTTAACAGGACAGGAATTTCTACTGTGGAAATTAAATAATAATAATAATAATGTGCAGAGCAGATTCAATCTTGTTATTGCTGAGCTATAATGGGGAAAAAACAAGCCAATGTATGTCAGATGTGATCAAATACAACAGTGAAAAGGGAAGGCTTTCATAGCTACAGCTGTTTAGTCCAGAGGTGCATGTCTGTTGCAAAGTTTGCAGTGTGTAATAGATTTAAACCTGCCATCTATTGGCAGATTAGTGATATATGGAAGTGGGCTGTGTACATCCTTGGAACAACTGACTCTTGGAAACACTGTAAACTGTGGTCATGAAGAACAGGCAGTCTAGAAATTGTGACTGAAGGTTGCTCGAGACCTATCAAACACGGGGAAATCCTCAGGAAGGAAGTCTGCCTGGCTGTTTGTGCTATTCAAGTACTCTGCTAAAGGCACATGCTACTCAACCACATGTGGCCAGACACTGAATGGAAACCTCAGGTCTTGGAATTACTGTTTTTTCTTTCTTTTGGGGATTACAGACCAGTTTGTCTCACACTTAGATGACTGCACATCAATTTTTCTTCAACTTGATGTGGATTCAATAACAATAATGTAAGTCTCTTTGTCTCACAGAATGCCACTAATGTCTTTTCATTGTCTTCCGCAGCAAGTTATGAAAAACTGAACCAATAATAAACTGTTGTCTGCTGTTTGCTTCTATTTCCCCTTCCAAAACAACAACAACAAAAACCAACCAATCAAACAAACAAACAACCCCTCCACAGTTCTCAGATTACATTTTTTTTTCTTTCCTTCTAGCCCTCAAATGAATTAAAATTTGTTCCTGGGTATTATACTAGCAAATGCTCTGAAGCTGATATGATCCGTGGTGCATGCTGAAGCAGAGATATGAGGACATTCAATGTACTTATTTCTCCCTGATCATCTTGACCAGATCAGTTCTCTTGTAAGACTAATCAGAGCATACTGAACAGTCCTACAGTCTTCTATCAGGTCTACTAGCACAGTCTTCAGTCTAAATGTTTTAGTTATTATCCCACTTTTATTGACTGCTTTTCTTTCTCTTGCTTTTAAATGATCATTGCAAGATTGAAACATCAGCTCAGTATATTTTATTCCCAAATGACCATGCAAGGGTTTTGTCTACCATCAGTCTAGGCCATTGCAAATATGTCTGCTTACCTGTGTGGCCTTGAGTTGAAATACATATGTTATATATATGTATATATTCTATATAATATACAGAAATATATATGTCTCTACTTCATTTATTTCTATATTGCCCACTGCTTTATAGAGTCTTAGTTGGCTGGAGGTTTCTTATGACAAAGTCATTTGGGTCTAGCTGATAAAATTTACAGCTGGATTTGTTGCTGTAATCCATTAGGCTTCTGAAGGGCCAAAGGGCTGTCAGCGTACCACAGTCAACAGCACTTTTATGGGCTTAATCTGGAAAGCAGCTGTCACAGAAGCAGCTGACATACTTGTTGGGGCTCCTATGGCACTGTTAGAAGGCAAAAGTTCAGCTGCATCTGTCAATACCTTCTAGCCAGCCTCTCAGGATCATTCACTTGTACTGGAAAAAGCTGCCTTTGTAAAGGAAGGGGATGGATACGATTTGAAGCAGGAGAAAACAAGATAGAGTGGGGATATATGTTGCCCAGTACTGGGTCTGGCTGGGATGGAGTTAACTTTCCCCAGAGCAGTCCCTATACTGTTCTGCTCTGCACTTGCAGCTAGAACAGCCCTGATATCACACCAATGTTCTGTCTACTGCTGAGTGGTGCTGGCACAGCATCAAGACTTTCAACAAGCCCCCAAAGCCAGCACGCTAGGGGTGGGCAAGAGGTGGGGAGGGGACATCACCAGGACAGCTGACCTAAACTGGCCAAAGGGATATTCCATATCATGTGGTGTCATGCTCAGCAATAAAAGGGGAAGGGGGGGGAGGGGGGGGAGGAGGAAGAGGGGACACGACTTTTTTTAAGAAAACGCCTGTCCTCCTGAACAACTGTTACATGTATTGAGGACCTGCTTCCCAAGACATGGACAAACACTGCTCATTGATGGGAAGTAGAGATTAATTGTTTTTTCTCTCTCCCTCTGCTTCCACACAACCTTTTTTTCCCCTCTCCCCTCTCCCCCAGCTCCCCTGTTTCTTTTCCCTTTAATCAAATTATCCTTATCTAAACCTTTTTCTTTCCCATCATACTTTCTCCCCACCATCTCCCTTTGAGGAGGGGGAGTGAGAGAGCACTTGTGGTGGAGTTTAGCTGTTCAGCAGGGTGAAACCATCAAAAAGTAGGTGTGAAGCAGGTGAAGACAAGGGAGAATGGGGATATATGATGTCCCTAATTTCTTCCTTCCTTCCTTCATAGAAGATCATAGAGTAATTTATGTATAAAGTACCACTACAGGTCTTCTGGTCCAGTCTATCTCTCAAAGCAGGGCCTTCTTTAAACCCAACTCTCTAAAATTCTCCTGTGCTCCAGTGCTCTGATCAGTTTGGTGACCCTTTATGAACATGTTTCAGTACATCCCTGTCTTGCTGAGAGAGCCCAAAATTAGATCTGTATTCTGAACACAGACTCAGAAGCCCCAAAGAAATTGATCAAAAAGGGTCAGGATCAAAACAGAAGACACAGTTCTGTTAAATATAGGGAACTATGGGACAGTCAAAGCTGAGTGGTTCATTACAATATATTATCACACAATGATTTGCATAGATTTAAAATAACTTCTAGTGACCTTCACAGTGTACTTATTCGGGACACAGTGTCACTTCAGTTATCAAATACTCACTTTCCGTAATTAAGTCCTAAATACCTAGTCATATTGGATTAAGTTTATAAATAGGAGATATCTTACATGGATTTTAATTACATCCATGGAAATGTGGGCAGGGCAGGGTTAGACAAACTATGAGAGAGGTGCCAGATACACAGTGTGTAAGAGAATGGTAAAAGAGGATGGTAACCAGACGAATATTCCAGAGAGCTCTGTCCCACTGCCCTGCCCATTTTTCTCCATTTTTCCAGGAGAATGGAAGACTCTCTGCTATACATTCCTCTAAAATTCATCATTGGCCCCTGACATTCAGATTGAAGACCAAATACATTAAAGTATGCAAAGAATGCATTGCTTTTTTTCCCACAGCACCCTCCCAGGTGACAAAACCTCCCTGATACTCTGGAATTTCATGCCAGCAAGTCTGACTCCACCTTTGCCCACACTCCTACTTCAGCCTCCTAAAAGATCTCCGGTGACTTGTGATCCTGAGGCCTGACCCATTCTCTCCCGTGGAGGTCTCAGACTCCTCAGTAGTCCTCTCTCCTCAGCATCCTCTTCCTCCTTTGACCTTCTGATTTCCTTTCTCTTCGTCCACAAAATTTTGCCCACTACTTAGTCATTCAGCTGCAGGTATGCAGACCTAAGATTTGCAAAGTAAAATATACAGTCATAGAATCATAGCCCTCTGTGGGCTTCCTTTTTGTGTTTGAATTTGGCCAGGAGCTCCTTGCTCGTTTATGCAGGCCTCCTGGTGTTTTTGAATAACTTCCTCTTTGTTGGAATGCTTCATTCTTAAGCTTGGAGAAGGTGATCTGAAAGAGCATCAGTTTGGGGACTCTAATTCTTCATCCCTCTTAGCAAGAAGAAATAGTCATCACTGCGTCTTCCAGTGTTGATGGAGCTGAGGTGTATGTGGCTGCATCCCCTGCCCATCTGTCCCTTCCCTCTGACACTCACTGAGTCTACTGGCCAATTTCAAGTAAAGTAGGCAAAGGAAGAAAAGGGGAGATAGAAACAATGAAGAGATGTTCCAGATAAACAGCTGAGAGACACTGTCTTTTGCTCTGCTGCAGGGGTTATGAGGTAATTCACAGGAATTAAGTGAGGAGCTCCAGGCACAAAGAGGAACTCAATGTACTCTAGAATGATCATGATATGAGGGACAGATAAGGCATTACGGTGAAGTATCATCTGAACAGATCATTTTAGCAGAAATATATGGGGTACACAGAAAGCAATCCAAAGGAAAATAAACTCATTAGTTCCACTATTGATAAAACAAATTGTTTTTTTTTCCATTTGGATGTTTGGAGCAGAGACTCTTTGATTTTACCAAAAGTATGTTCTATTAGAGCAGAAACTTGTTCCCATAGTGAATTAGTGCAGCACTTTACAAATATGCATTCCCCATGGGCCCACCAAAAGCACTGAGTTCACTCCCATAGGTCAAAAATACCAGCAGTGCAATAACACTGCTGTACAAGGAGGAATACTGTGTGTATTGATTTGTGCACTCGTTGCCAATACCATTGTGGGATCAGTAAAAACAGCAGACACCACTTTAGCAACAGGCAAATGCCTTCCACTTACTAAACACAAATAACCAATACCACTTTACTCCTGTGACTTACAATATAATCTTTTTGGCCAGCTAACTTAGTAATGGAGCATCAGTGTACAGCTTGTCCTTTAAGCAATGGATAGTTTAAAGATAAATGGACTATGGAGACCACTGCAGCAAAAAAAAAAAAAAATAAATATGGGAGATATCCACTCCTCCTTTACAAAACAGCATTTCTCAATGTCCAGCAAAGATTTTCTCTGAAGCTGCTCTTTCTTGTTTTACCAAAGGTGAATGACTGTGGTGAGAGAAACTGATTTTCCCTTTTTCAGAGTAAAAGACAATGTGCAAAAACATTAAATGAAATAAAGATTATATGGTCTCATAAGAACAGAAGCGAGAATATCATTTCCATCCAGGTTTATTTGTCTACAACGTAGAAGTCTACAAAGAATTGTCTGAATAGTTTATTCTAGGGCACTGCTTGTCTGGCCTAAGCAGGATGTCCACTTTAGGATGAAATTAATCTTGCCCTGAAAGTGCCTTTTTTTTTTTTTTCTTTCCATTGGCTCTAGGAAAGACTAGAATGTAGTTCATATGTAGATGTCTGTGTTTGGTTAGGTGACTGCCATCCAAGTTCTTTCGACAGATTGTCTGCCTGCCTGTCCAACTATCATTCACCTTCTATTTTAGCTACTAGCAGATATTTAAAAAATAATAATATTTGGAGAAGGAATAGTCATTATACACCACATATATGCCTTTGTAGTATTTTCAGTTATTCTTTGATGTAGCAGCTCTTAATAACACTTTCTCATGTAGTTAGGTCAAAGACAATGTAGAAACATTAATTAAACATCAAACCTGATTTTTCATTAAAACTGTAGTAACATTAATGGGGAAAACAGCAAGAATTAAACAGGTTTACTAATCTGACCATCATATTAAAGGTGAAATAAGTTGTATGCATGGTTTTAATCAGAATACTGGACATTTTTATAATTCATTTGTTCTGGCTGAGGTTCCAGATAGCAGAATGCTGAATGATACAGATAGTCACTTGTAGGATCTGATCACTCACATATTACACTTCTGATGGATAACAGGACCATAGAATCATTCAGGTTGGAAAAGACCTCTAAGATCATCTAGTCCAACCATAGTCTAGACCATAGAAATCAGATCTATTGTAAAATAGCAGTGTTGAGATGTAAGTATTTCAAAAATTCAGAACTAAATCAGCAAGCAAATTCAATGCATGAAGTTACAAACAACAGTAGTTTGACTTAATAATTCTGCCTTATTCATATCTAGTAAAATAGCATTTTATTTTCTGTTATACTGCCAAGGAGAAATCTCAATATAAGAGACAAAATTTTTCAGCATATTTGATAATGTGAAAATGTGAACTGAAGAGATGCCTGAAATATGATATGACCTCTTCTAAGCAAGTACAGAAATCAATGCAGAAGAAAAATTATTGTCTGATGGTTATGATTGCAATGGCATCATTTCTTTTTGAAGTCACTGATTTCTCACTTCTTTGCATTTTCAGGGCTGCATTTGGCAGGAAAATAGCATTTTTTACTGCTTTTCACTAAAGGTCTTAAGTTCTTACATTAATTCAAACAATGACAAATAAGGCACAAAGTAGGATTGGGTGAATAATTCATTACAAAACAATGTATATCATGAATTTAACATTTTGTTGTTGTTGTTGTTGTTTAACTAATGTCCTCAAACTTATCACAAATATTCATATGCAACAATAGTTTATAACCTGATTCTGAATTTATGCATTACTACTTAAATGGTAACAGATTTTTTAGATGTGATTGTGAATGAGGAATATGTAGTTTCTTTATTCTAAACAAGTATATTGTAAAGACCTTTTTTTTTTTTTTTTTTTTTTTTTTTTTTTTTTTTACAATAAATATAAAAACGAAGCAGGAGTTTTTCTTTGTAAGACTGGATGAGAACCAATATCTAAAATGAAAATTTACAATAGATTTATTTTAAAATTTTCCAAAAGGAGTAAAGCAAGCAAATTTCAGTATCCTTTTTCAGTATCTATTTTAAGTATCCTTTAGTAGTCATGAGAAATCAACTTAATCATTCAAACATAGAGAGAGACGCAAAACACAGGTACAAATATGACAATATAAATGTTTTCTGAATTCAAACCAGATATTTTACAATATATTTCAGCATTTTTTTTTCATTATATTTATGCAGTACCGAGATATTGTAAATGTAACAGATGCTCTATATATTAGTACAAACGATTCAGTTGATGAAACGTCATTAAGGTTTTTGACTAAATATATTGAATGCATTTTGCTAAAATTAGGATAATGCGCACAATTATGCAGTTATATAACAGTTTTATATCATTATCATTATTATAATGATTAATTTGTGCCACAGTTTTAAATTTCCCAGATTTCCTCTTGCTTTTTTACTATGTTACTCCTCATAGCAGAGAACAATTTGCCAGTAACAAATCAAATTAGTATTCCTGAATACATTTTGCTTCTGTGGTGCTTGTAATTTTATAATATTTTATCAATTTGAAGAGTGAATACTTTTTTTTTGTTTGTTTGCTTGTTTATGGAAATAAGTATTCAATCATTTACAGCACTGGTCTGGCTGCGCTGCTATTCTTGCAATTTTAATTTCATTCTCATGACAGTTTTTCTTAAAGCACCAATTCCAGAGGTCATTGGATAGGAATCCAGACTTTACTTTTTTAACATAAATGTGCTCCTACTTATCACATTTACATAGACAAGTTTGAATATCAGAACCCTGAAGATTCAAAAACCAAGTAGTAAACAAAAACAAAATATATTATTTTTTTCTGGTTTGTACTATGTGAATATTTCAACAAATTTCATGCTTTTGATAAAAAGGAATGATTTGAGGTTTTAATTTTTTTATCACTTGTACTAATAAATATTATTCGTATTTAGTGTATCCTACATTGTCAAAATATCCTTTAAATAGTCAGTGTAAAGAGAAAATAAACATGAAAATCAATAAAAAAATATGTATCTGAAAAATATTAGTTATATTTTATATATGTAGATATAACTTTATGGCAAATGCATTCTTTAGAATGCAAATTATTTTCTTATACATGACTTCTGAAAATTGAGTATATCCTTACTGCAAAAGTTGATTTTTGTTTTCTAGATAATATTAAAACTTGGTGCTAAAATGAAATCAAATTAGAATCTTCTATATTCTTCATGCATTCTGTGGAGGTTGGTCTCACACTAGGGCTGTGGTTTGCTCTCTGGAAACCTCTCACAGGTTTCCCTGTGGTTTTCCTTGACTCTCAAAATGATATGCATGCCTGTAATACCAAGGAAACATACTGATGTGTACTAATTTAAGTAATATGGGACGAAACATAGCCCATGGATTCTAACAGACTTGTGCACAGAAATTGTTCTTAACAGGCTAAAGAGTTAACTGAACACAAAATGTAGAAATTTTCTCTTATTCGCTCTTATTCCTTTTCTATTCCCTTAATCACTGCTTCCTCTCTGATTAGCAAATGTACCTAAGATTTCCATAGCTGAATTTTTTTATCACAATTGAGTGATGTGCTTTAATTATATCTTACACCCTTCTCAGGAAAGATATCCTCAAAATTTCCCACTGTTCAAACTTTCATTATGCTTATAAGATAGCTCATGAGTTAAAATTAAAAAATGAAAATCCTCCTTAAATGTAATTAATAAGCTTGTTGCAGCCGAAAGTTCAGGAGCAGATGCACGTATGCAAAATTAGACATTAGACAAGATAAGATGCAGCAAACAGTATTATTGATCCCATACCAACAGGTATGTGTAAATGAGCTGCACCGTAGCTATCAGTATTACTATATACCATAGATTACAGGACAGCCAGGGAGATTTATAACTAATGAAAGATCGATTAGGTGAACAGGACAACGGTGACAGCTAAAGGTGTCGCAGTGACTGGAATAAAACAACAAACTAATATTTATTTAGTGAAGATGAACACAAAAGACTGAAATCAGTTTAGAAACAGTTTTCTAAATAGGTACATTTTAGTGCATTTTACTGGTATGTAGGTTTCCATCTGAAGCAAAAATCTGGAGCTCGTTTCATAAGTAAATGTGACCTTGTCTTGGAATATGCTTAAATATGTTTTCAGTAACTGAAACATCATGAAGTCACAAGCACCACAAACCTTATCCTAGGATTACCTTGATTAAGGCACAAAACGTTAAAAGCAAATTACTATGAAAGTATGAAACAATTTGCCCTTAATGTTTCAGTCATATCTGTAAAAAATATGACTTAAATCTAGTTTTATTAATAATACATATTTTAATTAAACGGCTAGAGGTGCATCTAGCAGGAAAAATTGAATCTTCACTGGATTTCACATACTTGTATGATTCATGGGCAGTAAATATGCAAAGCTTTATGCCCATAAGGCAATCAAACTGCAAAGCTGATATGCATGTTTTTATCTGAAAGAATGAAGTCTAGTAAGGGTTAGAAATAATAATAATAATAATAATAATAATAGTAATAATAAATGCTGAAGAAATTAATGTATTTTTGTAGACTTAATTCATTCCTAGATATGATCCTAGTTTTTGCCAGCTGCATGCTGTTGAAAACATATTTATTGTTGTTTCCATTAATCTCATTATATGAGGTTTGCCTATATGGGTACATATATACACACATAATATCACAGCTTTAGCAATAAAACCATAGGATGAAAATTATCATGCTACAGTAGCATAGCATGAAATGCTTTCATTGCAAACTGTTTGGGGATTGAATAGTTCTGCAATCTGCTGATCTACTAACAAAGCCTCTCCTCATTTGCATCAGGACTGTGTATAAAGGTCTGACTGCATGCTTAGCTTACTTTACCTTTTCTTCAGCTACCACCCCACACTTCATCAAGCATTCAGTTCAGTTATGTATAACGACAGCTATGCTGTGCACACCAGCAACACCTCTCACCTGGTGGTGTCAAAACACAAAAGCAAACATAAAGTAATTACAATCTACAACCCTTCTCTGAGGTAACACTACGATGCTAAATTGCAGCCTCATAACACTGCAATAGCACAGTGCAGTCAATGATGGTAAGGATACTGAACTCTGCTGAAAAACTAACAGGGTGAAACTAAGTTTAAAAACTTGTTCTTACTGTTTCAAGCACTTTTCTAAAGATAGAGCTATCATTGCCATCATCTTTAACATGACTGTAATGATCAAATGTTAATGAAATGTCACCTCACAAAGTCCTTACAAGAAAAGAGCCACAATCATGCTCCCATTTCAGAGACTGAAAACTGATGAAACAAGAATAACTTTTGGTCCAAGTTTCTCCTGGTTTCAAAAAGCCAATTGGAGATGAACAAACATTGAGTGCACCCTCAGTAAGTTTGCAGATGACACCAAGCTGGGGGGAAGTGTCGATCTGCTGGAGGGTAGAAAGGCCCTGCAGAGGGACCTGGACAGGTTGGATTTATGGGCAGAGGCCAATGAGATAAGGTTCAACATGGCTAAGTGCCAGGTCCTGCACTGTGGTCACAGCAGCCTATGCAATGCTACAATCTTGGGGCAGAGTGGCTGGAAGGTTGTGCAGAGGAAAAGGATCTGGGGGTGTTGGTTGATGCTCACCTCAACATGAGCTGGCAGTGTGCCCTGGTGGCCAAGAAGGCCAACAGCATCAGGCATAGATACTGGCAACGGTATCAGGAATAGTGTAGCCAGCAGGACCAGGGAGGTGATCGCCCCCCTGTACTCTGCTCTGGTGAGGCTGCACTTCGAGTACTGTGTTCAATTTTGGGCCCCTCACTACAAGAAGGACATTGAGGCCCGGGAGCAACAAAGAACGGCTATGAAGCTGGTGAAGGACCTGGGACACAAGTCCTATGAGGAGCGGCTGAGGGAACTCGGGTTGGTTAGTCTGGAGAAGAGGAGGCTCAGGGGAGACCTTACTGCTCTCTACAACTACCAAAAGCAAGGTGTGGGGATCTGGGGGTCTGCCTCTTCTCACAGGTAACTAGTGATGGGACTAGAGGGAATGGCCTCAAGTTGTGCCAGGGGCGGTTCAGGTTGGAAATTAGGAGAAATATCTGCTCAGAAGGAGTGGTTAGGCACTGGAATGGGTTGCTCAGGAAGGTGGTAGAGTGATCCCTGGGGGTGTTTAAGGAAAGGTTGGACATGGTGGTTAGCGACATGGTTTAGTGGGTAATACTGGGGGGGGGAGAGGGGGAGGGGAAGGGGGAAACAGTTGGACTAGATGATCTTGGAGGTCTTTTCCAACCATCGTGATTCTATGATTCTATGATTCTATGAATATTAGACACTTTTTTGTGTCTATGAATATTAGACACTTTTTTTGGCATTTTAGTGTTGGATAGGCTTAAAGCACAGCTCCTACTGTCACACTGTCAGTAACTGGGAGCTTCTAGCCTTTCTGCTGTTGCATAGTGGCTGAAACTGGACATCTATGGGGAAAAAAAAAAAAAAAAGAAAGAAGTAATTCCATTTGAAATTTCTTGTTTAGTGACTGCTTATAAAAAGTCCGATCACCACAGTGATGGAAAAGGTTTTTTTTCTTCTGAATGAGATCCCTCCATTTTGCCTAGTAAGCATTTTATTTCCTAAATGTTTTCTTGAATCCGATTATCTACCTGAAGACACTTTTACTTAATAATGTAGGGGCTAACTCCGACATACAGAGTTACATACACCTACACACCTGTTGATATTTATTTTACTGATTTAGATCATTCTGCTCCAAATACAAAGAGATAAAGGGGAAATACAAAGAAGTTAGTGCATGAAAAAGGAGAGGACTAAAACAGTAAAGAAGAAATACTAAAGAAAAGGATGCATCAGTCCTAAAAAATAATAATAAAATAAATTAAATAAATAATAAATTAAATAATAAAAAAATAAAATAATAATAAAATAAAATAAAATAAAATAATAAAATAATAATAAAATAAAAATTAATTCTAAGGTGAAGAGAGAGATCTATTTCTAGTCTAAGAAAACCAAGGTGAAATGATACTATCCAGTTCAGGGAGAGTCAAGTCCATATTCTTGCTATGATTTGAAGCAGTAATTTTAATTTAAGTTACCTTTTCTCTGAGGAAGCACTGTATGCACTGGTATGGCACTCAGATATTTTCAATTTCATTTCTTCAGATTATCCTACCTCATATTTAATAAATATATATATTCCCTGGACTAAGAAGTAGGTAACAGATTCTTCGGGTGAGTGTTTGAACCACGATGGAATTTGTATGAATAAAAATGTGAATCTCCGATATGAAGGCTGCATTTAAAAGCAGTATCTAGAAAATAATGGATGAAGTAAAGAACAAGGTGGAACTGACAATACAAATATAGATTATCAGACAGCAACTTTGGCACCTCAGGCCTTTTCATCTTCCTATTACTTTCACCTGTATGTATCTCGAGACTTGCTCTTGGGACATAGAGAAGACTATGAATCCTCTCAGATACGTTCATCTCCATTTCAAGAAGGTGTAAAGTTGCCTAATTTTGTTTAAGAAACTCTGCCTTAACCTATACTACATCCTCCTTACTCTGGATCAGTCCAAAGACCTCAGTGATTTCCACCCATTAAGTCTGAGTCCCTGTTTACACCTGGGACAAGGCAAAGCTGTCTCTGCTGTCATTCAGGCTGAACCCTTCCATCTGTCACAGCGACTTTGAGCTGAATAAAAGGGAAGTTTGGCTTCAGCTCTTCCACTTCATCTCTTCCATTTCACTGAAAAATTTACAACTTGTGTCACTAAGCTGCCAAATTCCAGACATCAGCGTAGCACAGAAGGTTGAGTCCTGTGGGCACATGGAGCCTGAGTGCAAGCACACCACCTTCACACCCCATCAAAGACCTGTTCTCTTCTCCTTCCTCAGATGAGCCACCCAGACTTCAGATGGGTTCAGCTGTGATAGACTACTCCCTCACAGTATCTTAAACATTGTATTAAGTAGAAAATATATGAAGAAATTAGTCCTGTTGTTTTTCAGTTAAATAGCAACAGACGTAATCTCCATGCCAAAAGCCTTCTCTGAAATTTAAAAACCATAAGGCATTAGCTGCCAGAGGAGTGAAGAGGAGAGAGGTTTGTGTACTGACACAGATCCTGTCAGGATCAGCTATTACAGTCTCTTTTTATGGTTCCACCAACAGACAGAAGCATGGAGCACTTACCTGCATTATTTCCTAGGCAGTTTGGCTCAGGCTGTTCTCGCTGACTATCAGGAGACCCATAAGCCAAACTTAAAGGCTATGGCATAATATTTTCTGGGGGATGGAAGAAATGCAAATATACGTGAAATAAGTTTAGCTATTTATCAATTAACAGAAAAAAATGTAACACTGCTTTCAGCCAGTATTAATACTACTAACATGACATTAAGGTACTTTTATTTACATCAGAAGAAAATTCTGCATGTCTTTATACTTCTAGTGTGATGCTCTAAGCCATGTAAATGGGTACTGCAATACTAATATTTTAGTATATTAAGAATCTTTCTTAAATATTCAATTCATTATGATTGAATATTGGTTTTATTTCCATAGAGCTCGGTAGTAAGCACTCCTAAGATTGAAGTTCATTATATTAACATATACCTCTATACACTCAGGGGAGTAAAGAAATAAACCAATGACAAGACACAAAATTATGAGACAACTCAGACTTCAAGAGATATCAGAATTGGTGATAAAAGAACACAGGCATCATTATTTTTTAAATTCGTTTGTAATAATATTTCATGGAGGCAGTAGATAGTGTGTTCCCAGAGGAAGAAGGAAAACTGTTATGAAAATCAAGCTCAGGAAGTGAGAGAGGAGGCATTTAAATATATAGGGTATGATTTTCTGAAGCACTGAGCTTTGGCTTGAGTTCTTCTTCAAGTGCAGTCAGCTGTAAAACTGTTATTGACTTCTATGGGAGCCCCCACTACCTGCTCTCAGCAACTCCACCTGTGGAATACGAAATACTTTCAGGTCTCAGTGAGCCACATGCAATGGATCTGACATGAGTGGAAGATAATAAGAGAACTTCTTTGCAATTCTTGCACACAAGAACCAGAGGAAAACACAGAAGAATGATATCTGATTAGGAAGTGACACACAGTACATAACACCCCAAAATCTATTGATCTGTAACTGAAGTGCTCACCGGGGACACAATGAACATTATCTGTCTTCTCTGCTATCTGCTAGGAATAACCAGACCTCTTCCAGTCATGCACAGTGGAAGGGAGAAAATGCAGAAGGGACACAAAAATATCTCAGTTCCATTCCTGTATTTCCTTCAGAGAGATCTCTTGCGGAGTACAGGAGTGAAAGAATAAAGTAGACATCGACTACCATTAGCATTCACGGGTAACCTTAGGTTTTTCTTCCAAAATTTCAGCTTTGAGATGAAGTAATATCCAAATCAACACGGGATACACTTTTATAAAAGATTTGTGGGGCTGAGTTTTGGTTTTGTCTGTAGGGGACATGGAAATCTGTTCCTTTGCTGGTCAAAGAACTTTCAGCAGGAGCATTAGGGAACAGAACTGTCAGAATCTGGTGCTGTTATGTGGAGCCTCAAATGACTTTAATAGAGGACCAGGAAGTGATCTCGGGAAGTGGGTCCCTGGCCACACTTTTTAACAGTTAACTTCTTCCCTGACTCTGTTGTGGACTCTTCACGACAAAGGAGCTCTCTTCCAGGAAAAAATCTGTAAAGTCTGGTGGATAGCTTGACCCCAGGGAGAGCTCCGAAGAGTCAACATGCAGCAGGCTTGTCTTTTTTCTCCCCATGCAGTCCTCCAGCGTTACCCCAACAGATTTTGCAATCCTAGGCATCACACGCAGTCTCACGCCCCACCACAGTCCCAGGGCATGCAGTTCCACACTCCTTTTGAAACTTTTAATTGAAAAATAAAATAAAATAATAAAAATATACAAAAAAGATAATTATAAGTAAGGACCCCATGGACACCACATAAGTCCAAAGAAGATCTAGGGGAAAATGCTGTATGGGGTGGGTATTCAGTTTAGCTCCAGAAGCAGTTAGCTCTCAGCAGTGCAACACAAAATTCTTTGTTATCTGACCTTTGGGTAAGGGCATAACAATATAAATCTACCTACGCTGCCTTCTTGAATTTCTGTGTAAGCAGAATAACAAAATTGCTTTCATACATCCACATAGGTTTAATTTTTCCCAGAATAACAAAAATGCTTTCATACTTCCACATAAGTTTACTTATCTCCCCATCTCTTTCACGCACACACACACGCACACACACGCTCAAATAAAATAAAAAGCCAAGTCAAGGCTTTAGATTATCCATGCCGCAGTTTATTTTCTATTAATAAGAAGTAGGCAGCAGGTAAAACAAATTCTGGCATGGTGAGTCAATATATTTATAGGTCCACAGTCATGACTAAAGACAGGCCTGGATGATTTTACCTAATCCACCTCAACAGTCTAACTTGCTTTTAAAAATCCCAGTGATGGAGATGTCACAACTTCCCTGTATAGTCTATGCCAGTCAAGAACTACTCTGATCTTTCCATACTTTCTAGTCATTTCCTTACCATCAAAACCAGCTAGATGCATTAAGACATTATGTGACCCTGAGGGTAACCCTCAGAACATTACAGCTGTTATATAGCAGGCCACAAACACTATGGAACCCAAAAAGCACACTGACTTCTCCAAGTTAGCCTGAAGGAGAACTGGCACACATCTATTTTCAAAGGCCACTTCTGCTGACATCTTCTCAGCCTTAGGAACAAAGGAATTGGCTTTCTCAAGTGTAAATCAAGAGTTTTCTAGAGTGCTTGCACATCTGTTTCTGTTATTAATAGAAAATGGTAGACTAGGTCATAGCTGTTCTCTGGAGATGATCATAGAATCATAGAATATCCCGAGTTGGAAGGGACCCATAAGGATCATCAAGTCCAACTCCTGGCACCGCACAGGTCTACCCAAAAGTTTAGACCATGTGACTAAGTGCGCAGTCCAATCTCTTCTTAAATTCAGACAGGCTTGGTGCAGTGACTACTTCCCTGGGGAGCCTGTTCCAGTGTGCAACCACCCTTTCGGTGAAGAACCTCTTCCTGATGTCCAGCCTAAACCTCCCCTGCCTCAGCTTAACACCATTCCCATGGGTCCTATCACTGGCGATAACGGAGAATAGGTCACCTGCCTCTCCACTCCCCCTCGTGAGGAAGTTGTAGACTGCGATGAGGTCCCCCCTCAGCCTCCTCTTCTCCAGGCTGAACAGGCCAAGTGACCTCAGCTGCTCCTCATACGTCTTCCCCTCTAGGCCCTGCACCATCTTCATCGCCCTCCTCTTGAGGCTCTCCAACAGTTTAATGTCCTTCTTGTACTGTGGTGCCCAGAACTGCACACAGTACTCGAGGTGAGGCCGCACCAGCGCAGAGTAGAGCGGGACAATCACCTCCCTCAACTGACTAGAGATGCCGTGCTTGATGCACCCCAGGATACGGTTAGCCCTCCTGGCTGCCAGGGCACACTGCTGGCTCATATTCAACTTGCTGTCAACCACAACCCCCAGATCCCCCCTTGCAGGGCTGCTCTCCAGCGTCTCATCGCCCAGTCTGTACGTATAGCCAGGGTTGCCCCGTCCCAGGTGCAGGACCCGGCACTAGCTTTTGTTAAACTTCATGTGGTTGGTGATCACCCAGCTCTCCAATCTGTCCAGATCTCTCTGCAAGGCCTTTCCACCCTCATCCGAGTCCACAACTCCTCCAAGTTTAGTGTCGTCAGCAAATTTGCTCAGAACACCTTCTAGTCCTACATCCAAATCATTTATAAAAACATTGAAGAGGACTTGCCCTAAAATGGAGCCTTGAGGGACCCCACTAGTGACCATCCGCCAGCCAGATGTGGCCCCATTTGCCACAACCCTTTGAGCCCTGCCCGTCAGCCAATTGCTCACCCATCGTATGATGGTTTTGTTTAGCTGTATGCTGGACAATTTGTCCAATAGGATCCTATGGGAAACCATGTCAAAAGCTTTGCTGAAGTCCAAAAAGATCACATCAGCTGGTTTCCTTTGGTCGACTAGATGGGTGATCTTATCATAAAAGGAAATCAAATTAGTTAGGCGGGACCTACCCCTCATGAACCCATGCTGGCTGGGACCAATGACTGCCTTGTCCCCCAGGTGCGCTTCAATAACTTCAAGGATCATCCTCTCCATAATTTTACCAGACACTGATGTGAGACTGACAGGCCTGTAATTGCTAGGGTCTTCTTTCTTACCCTTCTTGAAAATTGGCACAACGTTTGCCAGCTTCCAGTCCAATGGGACCTCTCCAGATTCCCAAGATCGTTGAAAAATCATTGAGAGAGGTCCCGCGATGACGTCTGCCAGCTCTTTAAGCACCCTGGGATGAATCCCGTCCGGACCCATGGACTTGTATGGATCCAGGTGGAGCAGCAAATCCTGCACAGATTCAGGGTCGGTTGGGAGTTTGTCATTCCCACCGTCATGGTCCTCCAGCTCAGGGCACCCTGGGTCCTGAAGCCCATCATCAGCGTTGAAGAGGCGAAGAAGGCATTAAACGTCTCTGCTTTGCCTATGTCATTGTCTGTGAGGAGACCCTCCCCATCTAGTAGCGGACCTATGCTTTCTTTGGTTCTCCTTTTTCTGTTCACATATCTAAAAAAAACCTTTTTTATTGTCTCCCACAGACATGGCCAGCTTTAACTCTAAAAAGTTGGGCTTTGGCCACACGAATTTTCTCCCTACAAACACGAACAGCATCCCTGTATTCCTTCCTCGTCGCCTGACCCTCCTTCCAGCAGCCGCACACTTTCTTTTTTTTGCCTTAGCTCCAGTAGAAGATCCCTGGTCAGCCAGGCCGGCCTTCTGCCCCACTTGCCTGACTTCTGATATTTTGGAATCGTCTGATCTTGAGCTTTTAGGAGGCAGTGCTTAAAGATGGACCAGCACTGATGGACACCAATGCCTTCAAAAGCAGTTTCCCAGGGGACCTTGCTGACTAATTCCCTGAGCAGCCTGAAGTCTGCTTTCCCCACATCCAGGGCTGAAGTTTTGGTGGTTGTTTTCCTTCTGTCACCATAAATTCTAAACTCAACCACTTCATGGTCACTATGACTGAGACGGCCGCCAATTGCCACGTCTCCCACAAGACCCTCTCTGTTCTCCAGGAATAGATCTAGGAGGACGCCTTTCCTAGTTGGCTCACTTAGCACCTGCACCAAGAATTTATCATCTAGGTGCTTTATGAACCTCCTGGACTTGCTCGTGTCAGCCGTGTGGTGATCCCAGTTGACATCTGGCAAGTTAAAATCCCCCATTAGGACGAGGGAAGTTGATCTCGAGGCATCTCTTAGTTCTGCAAAGAATAATTCATCGGCGTTGTTGTCCTGGCCAGGTGGTCTGTAATAGACTCCCACAACGACATCCCCTTTATTTGTTCATCCCTTAATCCTTACCCAGAGGCTCTCAACTTTGCCATCCCCAACTTGAAGTTCCACACAGTCCAGCCCATTCTTCACATACATCGCCACCCCACCACCTCGCCTACCCTGTCTGTCCCTCCTGAAGAGCCTGTAACCATCTATTGCAACACACCAGCCACAGGACTCATCCCACCAGGTTTCACTTATGCCAATGATGTCATAGCTGTGGGACTGGGCCAAGACTTCTAGCTCATCCATTTTATTCCTCATACTGCCTGCATTTGTGTAGAAGCATTTCAAATGCGCCTCCCTACATGCAGCACCTTGTGCATCCGACCGAAGGGCCTCACTAGGACACAGTCCCTCTGATTCTAGCACACCATCCCTTAGCTCGTCACCGGCATGCTTGGTTCTATCTCCTTCCCCCTTTGACTCTAGTTTAAAGCCCTATCTATCAGCCCAGCCAACTCCTGAGCAAAAATCCTCACCCCTCTCTGAGAGAGGCGCATCCCATCTGGTGCCAGCAGGCCCGGGGTCGCATAGACCTTCCTGTGATCCAAAAACCCAAAATTCTGCCGGTTGCACCAGTCCCGAAGCCACATGTTAATGTGACAAGTCTGCTTGTCAGCTTCGATCCCTCCTATCGGAAGGACAGAGGCAAGCACAACCTGTGCCCCTGATCCTTTAAGTAGTCACCCCAAAGCCCTAAAGTCCCTTTTGATCGCTCTTGGACTTCTCGTCGCTACCTCGTCATTACCAGCCTGAAAGACCAGTAGCAGGTAGTAGTCGGTGGGCCGTACCAGGCGCTTGACTTTCCTAGCGAAGTCTCTCACCCGAGCCCCAGGGAGGCAACAGACTTCCCTGTGGGTAGGGCCTGGTCGGCATATTGGGCCCCCTGTCCCTTTCAAAAGGGAGTCCCCCATGACAATAACCCTTCTTTCTTTTTTGAGAGCTGATGTAGCAATGTGGGGGGTAGGAGACCTTGCCTTAGGCATCCTCACCAACCGGGGTGGGCTTTCGCCTGCTTCGTTGTTCTGGTTGTCATGTTCTAGAGCTTTGTACCTGTTATATAAGGGTAGGTGGGAAGGTGAGGTGGGCAGGGACAGGGCTCGCCTACCCCCCCGAACAGGAGCCTGCCTCCATTCCCCCCCTTGGCTTAGGTCCCCTCCTGCTGCCTGGTGGGATGAGGGAGCTTCTGTCTTCTGCGTAGCAGGAGACGTTTGTGCTATGGCAGGCTCGTGAGTCTGTCTCAGAGAGGGCAGAGTACACCTCCACCAGTCAATTTCCCTCTCTGACTCCCTGATGCTTCTGAGCCTGCTCACCTCCTCCCAAAGCTCCGCTACCTGGCTGAGCAGCTCTTCAACCTGGGCACAGGCATACCCCTCGCCGCTGCTGTCGGATACCGACAGAAGACTCGGGCACACCCTGCAGCCCAAGACCTGGACGGCTGTGTGTTTCCCCGAGCCCTCCGTCTGAGTAGCCACATCGGTGACAGCAGCTGGAGAGGCTGCAAGAGATGCGGAGGCCATGGTTTTCTGCCTGGTTGATACCATGGCCAGTTCCTCGCAGGCAGGTTACAGGTACCGAAGGGAAAGACCGCTGCAAAAGACTGGCAAGGGGCCCTCCCTGCTTGCCCTGCCTACGCAAACTGCCACGCCACTCCCTTCTGACGCGCCATGCCCTGCTTGCCCGCCCTGTTCGCCGCGCTCCTTAGGGGCTGCTTCTGAACGGCCGGGGAGGGGACGCTGCTGGCTCCGCCTACGCCTCGTCAGCCTCCCTCGCGGGGGCTGCCGGGTCCTGGCGGCTGCCTCGAGTGGCCTCGATGCCGGAAAAAAAAGCCGTGCCTGTCCAGATCCCCCGCTCCCCTGCAGAACGCGTCTGCCCCGGAGCCGATCGCCTCGGCAAGGCGATGATGATTGATCTCTTTTTGACAGGAATCATTTAGAAACTCAGGCACTTCATCTGTTTGCCTAAAGTTTAGTGCAATGAATCTTAAGTATTAATCTTGACCAGAGGTATAAGTAACACAATGTATACTTTTGTTTTGTTCATGCAGGCGTTAGCATGTAGGGGTCCTGGTTCCATATCAGTACGTATGGCAATGCAAGTAAATAATAAACTTAAAAAAAAAAAAAAAAAGAGAGAGCATTTATCTCAAAAACAAAAACAAACAAAAAGTCTCAGTCACTTCATTTATACAGGAAGGCAAATGTTTATAGGGAGATTTATTCGTGCATTCTCTGTGTTTCTTAAATGTATCTTGTGTCTCAGATGTGTCATGTCCTATTATATCCAGTTGCAGTAACCTAATGTGACCAACAGACTCCACACAGAATGGAGAAACCCACTGATCTTAAGTCAGAGTAACGCAATGCAGCAGGAAAAGATCATGCACAAAGACAGTGGTGTGCCACATGGTGAAATGATGGATTTCTAGATTAAGAAATAATTTTCAATCACAGAAGGAAGATACATGCATAAGATTATTCTGAGGAAAAATAAGGCTTTTCCCTGGCATACATGTAAAACAATATATTGAAGCACATTGAAATTTAATATTATGCAAATTTTATTTGTGTAATAAAATAACTTTTTTTTTTTAAAAAAAAAGTACTCTTCATAATAAATTCATTCTTTACAATAGTATGAAGAAGCAAGAACATGTATTTTAACTGATATTCACAAATAATTCCCAGGCAACACAGTGGAGACAGGAATAACTATACTTGTGTTGAAGGTTCTTCTACTTCCCCATAGCATAGGGTTCATCTCACTATTTAAAATCTGTTCATTGATGTCTAAACTCGTCAGAAAGGCTCCTGACACAGTCAGTGAAGGAAAATTGGCACCTCTGGAGTTCAGCTCACTCTGTCCATCTTAGAAACCTTGTTAGTTTAATGTTCATTTCACTTTTACCAACTACGTCGTACACATGTCATTACAATTAAAATATTTTTCTAACTATTTTGGAAGTGGATTCAGATCTATCTGAGTTGACAGTGAAGCTTAGAACTAGGATGTATGTCCATCAGTGCTCCTTGTAACTCTTTTCTCCTTGAGATTTCCTGCAGAAAAGGGAAAGTACACAATCAAGTAAATATGGAGAAACACTATTCTCGTTCTGAGAACCTGGACTTCAGTCTGATAATAAATAAATAAATGACTGAAATGCCAGTTTTAAAATATTCTTCAGACATTGAGTCTGTAATATTAGGAAGTCTGTAAAAAAAACTGTTCTTGATAAAAATTACATGACATGGTTAACTATTTTCATTTAAAGTGGATTTGAAGGATTTCATGGTAATACTAAAAAGTCAACTATTATGAGGTTTAATAGGCTGTGTTTACTGCCAAATAAATTTTAGGACAGATCAGGAAGGTATGTTGAACTGACTTCCCTGGTCATCCCCACTTGCACTGCTGTGTTTTGCATTGCAGTGTGGCCCCCGAATAACTGAATCCTTTTCAGGCAGTACTGAACCCCTAGGTGTTCTTCAGGAAACACCTAACATTCTTTGATTGCCAGCACCCAAGATGTGATCAGAGCTATCTAGAGTAATTCTCCACCCCAAAATGCCACAGACTGGATGTTACTGCAGGTGGCAACCTGAAACAGTTTTTCACTGTTGATCTGAACCTATTGTGCCACCCTTTTTCTAAGGCAGGCATAACCCTAGTGAGCCTAAAAAGACAAAGTACTAGTCTTTACTTATCAAAGTAAATGAAGATGACTGATTTCAAGAAGAATGAAGAAGTTTGCAAGTTCTTAGAAGAATTTATCAGTGTTTCTCTACAGCAGAAATTAGAAAACTAAGAAGGTATTGGCTGTTTCCACTTTTTTTTTTTTTTTTTTTTTTTTTTTAACTGTGGGTTTGGGCAAATTTTAGCTGTTTTCTTCCATTTGATCTGGGGGTTCATTTGAAGTGCTCAAGGAGATTCAATATCCAGAAAAACAAAATCATGTACGTCTTCTGCTGGCAAAGAGAATTGCTGAGCTGATGACAGCTCTAAGTAAACGGGATCATTTAAAAGATCACATATACTCTGTGCATTTCTGCTCTTTATCATTCTTATCTCACCATGAACAGAGATAGTTACACTGATTCATGGTTGGTGGCACCATGCCACAAACTCACATCTCACACAAGTAAAAACAAATCAATAATCCTCATGTACAAACTAGAAGAGCACTGCCCACAATCAAATTTACTCCAAGTTTACAGATAGCTTATTAACTACCCAAATCAAGCGCATATTTTAAATAATGCATAACAATGTGATCAAGATGAGAAGGTTGGGGAAATGATGCCATTTGTTTGCTTCATACAAAAATTGGGTTCCATCAACTTAATGCCTTTTTTCCTCCATCTAAATTTAATATGTTTAATTTCAGAGTGAGTTTTGATCAATGTGTCCAAATGACTTTTAAATGCTTAGATAAGGTTTTATCAGTCTTCATTTTTCTCATTGGAGCTTTGGTAATATTTTCAGCGATATATAAAAGCTGTAGTTCGTTCCTGGTTTAAAAAGAAAAAAAATATAAAGAAAGAAAGAAAGGTTTTATTTAAATTATCTGCTCTTGGAAATTTAAAAAGTGCCTTAAATGCAATACAACATAAACATTCTTTCCTTATCTCACTTATGATTTGTTACTCGATTAATGCAGTTACCCATCAGTGCAGTGTTGTCCATTGTATTATGCATTTTCTTTATTGAATAGTCCTTTGTTTCTCAACAGATAGTTTAGATTTTTAATATTGTTAGTGTTGAGAGATAAACACTTTGGTACATATTGGAGAGTAATAAATTGTGTTGAACATTGATAAACTAACGCAATTACTAGCAAGGTCACAGAGTCAGCTAATTTAGAAATATCAGTACTCGGATTTTGAGTTGTCCCCTGGAGAACTGCAGCCACTTTATTAAAGCAGGAGGGTGAGGAGAAAATGGTACATTAGGATTGATCTTTTGATCTAATTGTGGACCTCTGCCATTCCTTGTTTGACCAAAAGTGCTTAGCAAGCAAGAGGAAACACAGTTCAACTAATTGAGGAACATCCCTTAAAAGCCAATGGGATTCTGGGAAAAAGAAACAAATTGCAATTTGTACAGTTTTATGGTGTTAGTTATCAATGAAAAGGTGTAAATACTGTACAATTAATCTTTGCTTTTCACATGGGAATTTTTGATGTTGCAGACATACAGAAATTTTACTTCTAATATGTTCTAGCCACTAAATTTCTTATACTGCTGAAGTCACAATTAAGCAATATTAAAAATATAAGTAATATTTTCTATTTTGTGACTTACTTTTAATGAATTAACACTAAGACACCTGCAATAGCATTCAATCACTGGAGAAAAACCTCTCCTGTTGAATAACACGACATCAGAAAATATCACAGTATGTTACCATTGCACAAGAAAACATGAAAAATGTTCATCTGCTTCAGAGAGCTAAAACAAGACCCATAACCAAAGTTTTTCTTCAATGAAAGAGCCTCTCATTCACCTTTTTTGAACTTTCTACCTGAGGTGTATACATTTATTATACCATATTTGAAATACTAAGATGATAAAACTTTAAAAGCTGTGTATTAATTAATGGACTAGCATGCCAGAATTAAAAGTAATGATAATGGGAGATGTACCATTACCTCTATAGCACAGTTTTAGTTTGATCCTAGCCAGTAACAACTGGTAATAATTGCCTTCTGAAAGGCATTTGGCTGCCTAACTCAAATGAACAAAGAAATGTATTTATTATTCAAAGACACATGCCAAGTCCAATAAAATAGTATTGTCAACAAAAATAGTACATAAGCATAATATTAGTTGGATTTTTTTGTTGTTGGTATTCTCCCCCCCCACACACACTCCTTTCCTTCCCTCCCTCTCTCCCTCCCTCTCTCCTTTCTTACCTTGTTCCTTATTTCTACCTAAGTTGTTTCACATGGACAGCTGCAGTTCAGAACAGAGTACTCATATTGATGCTAAAACTTCAGGAGAAAGATGTTTCAGATGTGTTTCATTGGAAATTTTGACATCTACATTTAGACATAGGCATCTACAAGGCATATCCATACAATGACAGATGGCTAAACTCTTGTTATGGTCAATTGGGATTAAGCCACAGTCAGAGGAGTCTGGAAAGCTATTCAGCTGACTGTATGTAAAAAAAAACTTGAACATTGACTCTACTAACTACTTCATTGCCCATACGCAGACACAGAGTTGTAGTCTCATGGTCTGAAAATATCTAATGTCTTGGCAGCATAGAACTCTGCATAGACTAATTTACCCTACTTTTCAGCAATGCAGTGTATGCCTTGGCAGTCTGCAGATTCAGATCTCCTGTGTTGGGATGGAAAATGGTAACAGGCTGACTCAGTAATTCTGATATGTTGTGAAAGGATTTAAATAAAATTCAGTAGGACAAGAAATACATAGCTCTATGAAACTCCAAGTAGAGATTCAGGATTCTGGTATGCACTGACTACCAAAATCACTTGAGTGCGTTAACTTTTTTCTCTGTGTGAACCTGATCTGTAATTAAATCAGATTTCAAAATTTTAATTTTTCTAGGTTTTTTATTGTTGCTTTTTTTATTTTTGTCTTTCATAAACAGTTACTGACTATGGTAGACAAGTGATGGCCAGTCATCTTTTCTGATCAGAGGTCAACACAGTATTGCTTCAGGATCTTTGTTGTATCTTTATAGGGGATTTCAGGTTTTGGGATGTTGGTTTTTAACTTTTGAAAGACATTATCCTTAGATGAAACATCCCTAATTAAAAAAAATAATAATAATAATTTTGTATTAGAGATGTTACGAAAATCTCTATGACTGTTGTTAGTATGACCATCTAATGGAGAGTTCTTCCTACTGTCATAGGCTTCTGCCGAGGTGTGAGCCACCAGAGCCTAATAAGCATTCACAAGGAAATGTGCCTCCTTTCAGCTCCCATGAGAAACACTTCTGTCCTTATGAAATCTACAGAAAATTCCCAATTTACATTTGTTAATTAGAAAGGTTTATTCTAAATAGACTAATTAATTACAGCCACATTTACATTTTAAATTTAAGTGATTATTTTAGAAGATTTTGTAGACTTTAATTATGAGTGCTGTTATTCTCATTAGGATGTCAACTGCTGTCCCAAATGAGAATGCCAATTGATCTACTAAACCTCGCAGAGTCATCAGTTTATCAGTTTATCTAGTTCTGTGTACTTCCTGCTGGGATTAATGACAGGGTTCCTGCAAAAGTGGAGTAGAGATAATCCTTTTGGTCAGAAGTAGAGATCACTCTAAAAGAAAGGATTTTTTTTTGGTGTGTGTGTGGAAGATAAGGCATATGAAAACTATGTCAGGCTATTTATGGGATTCTATAAAAGCTATGACTTATGTAAGCCAGCTGCCAAGAGAAGCACAGCAAGTGGAGATAGTTTGTCTTACATAAAGGATTGGAACAAGATGGTCAAAAATAGGGAAAAATTATACAGTAGCATTAAAGTAAATTGGAAACCTCTTGGCCTGAGAAGCCTATTACTCTTCAGGTGCTTATTCCTGAAACAGGATTCAGCAGACGTAAATATAAATAATAGTAATAATAGTGATAACAGCAATAACAATAATAAAAGCAATAGTAAAATAATAATATTAACAATAATAATAACAACAACAATAATAATAATAATGCACCAATGCAGTAAAATGGAACTTAGAATCACTTTTTTTTTTTTTTTTTATAAACTAAGGAAACTGTTATCTATGTATTGATAGAGGAGTGTATAAATATCATTCAAATCCTTTCAAATCTACAATATTCAAAACTGGAAAGCAAAAGTTTTACAGAGAAAGGATGTAATTCTTTCTTCCAACAGTTTGACCAGGGGATTCATAAGAATGAAACTGCAAATCTAATTTGTGGGATGCCTTCCTAGAAATCTGGGTGCCTCAGCTCCTCCCTGGTGATGACTAATTAGCCATCAGAACAGAACTGCCTCTGCAGGAGACACTCTGATCCCCTCCATCACAGTATTTTACAACTTGGTTAATGAGGCCAGGACACCAGGAATCCATTGGGAATCTCATCTCCTGCTGGCAGTGCTGTTTCTATCCAGCAAACAGCTAGGAGTGAAGATCTTCCTTAAAATTAACTAATCTCCTTGTTTAGAAATACATGTACTATTTTAGTCTGAGGAAAACTACTGCAGCAAAGAGGACAAGAAAAATAGAATATATATACAAATGATACAATATAGACCCAAAATAGCATTTTAAATTCCTTGTATTTTCTGTCAAACCCCAAAAGCAAAGATTCACACAGCTCTAACAGCATTGCAACTGCTCAGGTATCTTTGCCTGCTGCTGTGCATTTGAACACTTCATAACAAGGAGGAGACATCCATAAAATAAAGCTGAAAATACAGAACTTTCTTACTTCTTTTGGGGTAGAGAGAAGAGACACAGAACAGAAAAAAATTGATCTCAGAGACAAATGGGGCATGGGAATGAACAGTTCCCTGTTTCCAAAACAGGGGGTTCATTGTGGGTCTACCAAAAAAAGGAGGGCAGACCAGCCACTTGTGAACCTATCTTCACACCAGAATTAACTCCAGTACTACCTTTCTCTGTTCCTCATTCCACAATTGCTCTGTTCAGTTTGACTGTCAACTAACATTGCAGCTGATCTGCCATGATTCTGGCCAACTATGGTGAACTTTGTAATGTAGCTATGGTCAGGGGACCTCCTCTTTGAATTTGGACTAATGATGGCATTGATGTCAGAGTCCAAGTGAGGGAATAACTCTTCTTGTCCCAAATTGGTTAGAGTTTTGTACATGACATTCCATGAGGGGTGAATCTTTACTTTCCTCAGTTTAAGAATGCATAAAATACACAGAAGGAGTGATTCAGGGACCTAAAAATAGCAGTCTGCTATTTCAAATGGTAAAGATAGGCACCTAGGCTCTCAGATATATGACCTACAAGAGTAGCATATGGAGGTCAAGAAAGATACCCCATGCACATAGTATGTTACTGAACACCATATTTAGGCAACTAAATTACATTCCAAGTGTCATAAATACCTGTCATTTTCAGGACATATTTTGTATCGTATATAAAGAAGTACTGGTATGACAATAATAATAATGATAATTAATAATAATAATAATAATAACAGCTACCCAGAGAGGTTGTAGAGTCTTCCCTTCTTGGATATATTCAAAAGCTGCCTTGACATGTCATGGGAAGTCTAGTCTATGCTTGGCCCTGTTTGAGCTGGGGGGCTTGACCAGACGACCTCCAGAGTTTCCTTCCCACCTTGACCATTCTGTGATTTTGTAAGCATATTCTCTGAATGTGTTGCAGGCAAAGATGCAAAGCACTGCAGCAAAGAATAAATCATAATATTATTTACTACACTGGCCAAAGGTGCATAAAATTTCTCAGAGAAAAGAAAAAAAAAAAAAAAAAGGAAAAAAGGAACCATTAAGCCATTCCTTCAAAACATTCATTTGTAACAAGAAACTAATTACCAGCATTCATGCTAGATATTTTGTCTTTATCCTGAGTTTTATTTACTGTTTAATGAAGTTGGTTTTCTGTTTTCTTTCATCAGGCAAATGGTGAGGTAATGCAAATGACACCAGCAAATTATGAAATAGTCCCTGCAAGTTATACAAGGAGACAGAGAATCTATTCTGCATGATCAGGAAGAACAAAGTGATAATAAGAGCAGGTTTGATGGAGGTTATATCTCACAGCTCTTTAGGTCAGATAATAATGTGCTATGTCATTAAGCTGTGGTATCACTTTCTTGACTATTGTAATTGATGGTTCGTGATATGGATATACTATAAAGCAAGTAGTATGTTTTGAAAACCCCATCTATAAAATCGAGATGTGTTTTCTGTAAGCTCTGCATTTCTCTTTGCTCTTCCTTAGGCTATTTCTTTGCCTTTCTGAGTCATGAATAATAAACACAAGCACCTTTATTTGACAGTTCAAAGTAATCTAGCAAATTACACACAGATCCATGCATATACATTAACACATGAAAACATAAGGGTATGCACATGTATGATATTACTTACATATAATATTCAATATTGTTATGTATGTACACACACACACTAGCATATGCCATATGTTCAAAGAGAGCAAGAAAGTGAAAGAAAGTGAGTAGGATTGTTTAAACGATTTTGGAAACCTTGGCTACTGTGCTGATAAGCTTTATGAATAATGCTAAATAAAAGAGGGACCAGGAACAGTGGGCCAGGAGCACTGTGCTCTAGTTGACTGCTGTTTGTCACCTGCCTTCCTGATGTTTTCAGCTACTCAAACTACTTCTCTTCCAAGCACAATCTGGGGAATAGCTTACTCTAGAAAATAACCTCAAAAAGGCAACTTGGACAAGACTGGATCTGTTTAACTCCATTTATTTTCCTTCCACACTATCCCAGAAGGCTTTGCACTTCCAGACATACCTGTGTATCTCTCCCTCAGTTTTGTGCTATTCTGTTTCCTTTCAACTGTTGCAGTCAACACAGTCTTCACATCAACTCTAGTGCTCTGTTTTGAAAATAATTTATATTAATAATAATAATACAGAAATGGTTTATAGCCTTAGGAGCACCACAAGGAGTCAAGGGAAGAGAGAGGGCTGTATAAGGTGGATATGGCCAGTCTGCTCTAGAAGATGCTAGCTCTCAGCAGTGGGAGCAACATTCACACAGATTCACACAGATTTCTCTAGGTTGGAAGAGACCTCAAGATCATCGAGTCCAACCTCCGGCCTAACACTAAGTACTCCACTAAACCATATCCCTAAGCTCTACATCTAAACGTCTTTTAAAGACCTCCAGGGATGGTGACTCCACCACCTCCCTGGGCAGCCCGTTCCAATGCTTAATAACCCTTTCGGTAAAGAAGTACTTCCTAACATCCAACCTAAAACTCCCCTGTCGCAACTTTAGCCCATTCCCCCTCGTCCTGTCACTAGGCACGTGGGAGAATAGACCAACCCCCACCTCTCTACAGCCTCCTTTCAGGTAACTGTAGAGAGCGATGAGGTCGCCCCTGAGCCTCCTCTTCTCCAGGCTGAACAAGCCCAGCTCCCTCAGCCGCTCCTCGTAAGACTTGTTCTCCAGACCCCTCACAAGCTTGGTCGCCCTTCTCTGGACTCGCTCGAGCACGTCCATGTCCTTCCTGTAGCAAGGGGCCCAAAACTGAACACAGTACTCGAGGTGCGGCCTCACCAGAGCCGAGTACAGGGGCACAATCACTTCCCTCGACCTGCTGGCCACACTGCTTCTTATACAGGCCAGGATGCCGTTGGCCTTCTTGGCCACCTGAGCACACTGCTGGCTCATATTCAGCCGACTATCCACCAATACTCCCAGGTCCTTCTCGGCCAGGCAGCTTTCCAGCCACTCATCTCCCAGCCTGTAGCTCTGCTTGGGGTTGTTGCAGCCCAGGTGCAGGACCCGGCACTTGGCCTTATTGAACTTCATGCAGTTGACCTCAGCCCATCGCTCCAGCCTATCCAGATCCTCCTGCAGAGCCTTCCTGCCCTCGAGCAGATCGACACACGCACTTAGCTTGGTGTCATCTGCAAACTTACTGAGGGTGCACTGGACGCCCTCATCCAGATCATCAATAAAGATATTAAAGAGGACCGGCCCCAGTACCGAGCCCTGGGGGACTCCACTCGTGACCGGCCTCCAACCAGATTTGACTCCATTCACCACAACTCTCTGGGCCCGGCCATCCAGCCAGTTTCTAACCCAGCGAAGCGTACACCAGTCCAAGCCCCGAGCAGCCAGTTTCTTGAGGAGAATGTTGTGGGGAACGGTGTCAAAAGCCTTACTGAGGTCAAGGTAGACCACGTCCACAGCCTTTCCCTCATCCACCAAGCGCGTCACTTGGTCATAGAAGGAGATCAGTTCATGACACTTGGCTCTGGGACTAGGGAAAAAGTAATTTTTTATAGCAGCATAGACAAAGCAAAGAAAGATGTATAGAGTACTTCGTATTGAATTTGTGTTGAAAGAGCCCAGTTCATGTCACTACACAAGCAATATAGAACTCCTCAGTGAAAATGACACATTCAGATTTGACTTTTTCTTATACTGGGACAACTGTCTGGACAGATGAGGCGAGAGCAGTGGATGTTGTGTACCTAGACTTCATCAAGGCTTTTCACGCTTTGTCTGATGATATCCTCATAGGCAAACTTAGGAATTATGGGCTGGATGAGTGGATGGTGAGGTGGATTGATAACCGGCTGAATGTCAGTTCTCAGAGAGTTGTGATCAATGGCACAGAATCGAGTTGGAGGCCTGTAGCTAGTGGTGTTCCCCAGGGTTCAATATTGGGCCCACTATTGTTCAACTTACTCATCAGTGACTTGGATGAAGGGATAGAGAGCACCCTCAGCAAGTTTGCTGATGATACAAAACTGGAAGGAGTGGCTGATACACCAGAAAGCTGTGCTGCCATTCAGAAGGATCTTAACAGTCTGTAGAGACAGACAGAGAGGAATATCTCAAAATGTCCCCATACACTGGTACAGGTTGGGGGTTGACCTGCTGTAAAGTAGCCCTGTGGAGAAGGAACTAGGTATCCTGATGGACAACAAGTTAACCATGAGCCGGCAATGTGGCCTTGTGGCCAAGAAGGTCTATGGTATCCTGGGGTGCATTAGGAAAAGCACTGACAGCAGGTCAAGAGAGCTAATTCTTTCCTTCTACTCAGCCCTGGCGAGGCCACATCTGGAGTACTGTGTCCAATTCTGGGCTCCCCAGTACAAGAGAGACTTGGAGCTCTGGGAGTGAGTCCAGTGAAGGGCTACCAAAACGATTAAGGGAGTGAAGAATCTCTCATATGAGGAAAGGCTGAGGAAGCTGGGCCTGCTCAATCTGGAGAAGTCTCAAGGAGGATCATGTATACGTATCTGAAGGGAGAGTGTCAAGAGGATGGGACCAGACCATTGGTGCCCAGTGACAGGACGAGAGGCAATGGGCACAAACAACAACACAAGAATTTCACTTGAATATGAGGAAAAACTTTACAGTGAGGATGACAGAGCACTGGAGTAGGTTGCCCACAGAGATTATTATTATTATGTGATATATTTGCATGTATCTATGTTTTTGTGTGTATATTACATGCCATTTATCCTACTAAATGTTTCCTCCTGTACAGACAAATCAGCTGTTAGACATTTAAAAGCAAAAAAACAACTTTTAAAACTGTTCATTTTAATAATTAGGGTGAACATAGGAGGCTACAGCAAATGCACAGGACTGGTGCATTTCAAACAGGAAAAATTGTAAGTGACAGTAACCCTTTATCAATTCATTCCAAGTCAGTTAATTAAACCAGGAATTATTTAAATAAGGTGACAGTCAAAGGAAAAGGTCAATGTTCCCAATGTTTCAATAGGTCTTCCTCATCTCTGGAGTTTAATTAACTCATTTTGAACAAAATGGTCAAAAGTACGCTAAAACTCACAATGTTCTTTCCCTGTTTTTTTAAATGCAAAATGACTATTCTCCTTAGGCCTCCACCGTGGATTCTCAAACTGCCAGAAAGTGAAGAAAATTCGCTAAATCCACAGATATATATACCTGGAACCTGATGTAGCTGAAGAGGTGCTTTGCCAGTCCATGGCCAACTGGTACCACTGCTGCAGAGACCCCATGGCAGTGGATATGACTGTTACTAGGTCAGAAAAGCATCTGTGTAGCATTTTACTCAAGTTCTGGGGCTAAAGGAGCTGATGGCCTCTTCATTTACCTGTTCTCACTCTGATATATTGGGGTCATGAAGACCCATCTTCATTGAAAATATACCTGAAAGACAGATTCACCTCACTGCTTTCTTCCCTTTCTGTCATCTGCCTCCACTTTATAAGGCCCACTCAAAAATTTGATTTCTTTGTATATAAAATTGTGCTGTGATTCTGTTGCGAAAGGAATTATGTACTTCACTCCTTAGAGAGAAGCAGCAATACATTCATCGATGAAAGCAGTGATTTAGCAGAGCTTAATCGTGAATAAGACAGCAATTTAATGAAGTTCTAATGGTAAATGCAACATTAGCAAGATTTGTGATAGCAAGATCAAGTGATTATTTGCTGCAGAGAGGACAGGGTCAGATTAAAGCATCAGGGAGACCCTCAAGTTGAGCCACGAGGTTCAGAATGGAGCGTATTTTGCCATCCAACCTCTGTGGAGTCTAGATACAACAGGATCCTATTCCAATCCCAGACTTAATGGTTTATGCCTAAAGTATTACATGCACAGTCAATCCTTTACATCACTTAGCTAAGATTACAAAGCCTCAGCATGCTTAGCAAATTAGTTGCAGTTTCAACAAGATACCTATTAATCACTTACTGAGTATCTGTTGCAGGTAAGGAATCTCTTGACCTCAAGGAGCAAACTTGAGAGGCATCCCTGGTCATGGGAATCCTGCTGCAAATTGCCCGTTGCAATCAAACAGAGCATGGGTACAAAGAGACCCATGCAGAAAAATCCAAGGAGAAAAATCCTGTACAAGAAGGTCTTTGAAAGTTGTTGGTCAAAATAAATTTGATGTTAGAAGCTGTAGTTTCTTGTGTCTTTTCACAACCACTTGGCCTGGTTTCAGCTGAGATAGAGTTAATTTTCTTCATAGTGGCTGGTATGGTGCTGTGCTTTGGATTTAGGAGAAAAATAATGCTGATAACACACCGTCAATTTAGGTGTTGCTGAGCAGGGCTTACACAGAACCAAGGACTCCAGCTTCTCACACTGCCCTGCCAGTGAGGGGCATGGGGGTGCACAAGGAGCTGGGAGGGGACACGCCCAGGACCGCTGACCCAAACTGGCCAAAGGGATATTCTATACCATATGACAACATGCTCAGCAATAAAACTGGAGTAGTTGGCCAAGGAGGGTGGGCACTGCTCAGGGACTGGCTGAGCATTGGTCAGTGAGCGGTGAGCAATTGCATTGTGCATCACTTTTTTCATATATATATATATATTAGCATCATCGTCATCATTGTTTTCCCTTCCTTTTCTGTCCTATTAAACTGTCTTTATCTTAACCCGTGAGTTTTATATTTTTTTCTGATTCTCTTCCTCACCCCATTGTGGGGGAGTAAGTCAATGTCCATGTGGTGCTTAGCTACCTGACGGGTTAAGCTGTATCAGTTCTTTTTGTGCCCAACATGGATAAGATAATAAGATAAGATAATGACAGATCTGACCAAAATATGCTAAAACAAGATTTGTTATAAGTATTATATTAGTTTAATAGTTGCTGGACCAAGTGTTGATTTATTTGTTCACAATGTTGTTTTATGTGCTTACAGGGTTGTTTTTCTTAATTCCTTTTTTTGTTGTTTATCATCTCGGGGGCCTGGCCTAAGTTTCTTTATGTTTTTTCCAGTTTGTATATAGCATGTGCTCATATTACTCCGACTGTGAACTTAATCTTGTATTTGTACTCAGCATGACCATCATTTTTGCACTTCAGGAACTTTATCATGGAAACTATTACAAATTCACTCTTTACTCCAGATGAGTTAAAATCGTTTTGAAGATTTTGAGTATTCTTGGGATGTTCAAACTAGCATGATCCTATTTCTATGTCTCCTGCATGTGTTTCCAGTTTTGTCTAAGGTTAAAAACTGTTAAAAAATACCACCCAGAGATCTGACCTGAGGCAGGATGGTTATGGGTGGCAAGGCGTGTGGGAGAATACAGGCAGCTATCATTATTGTCACCTCCAATAGTTTCGGAATTCACCCCTGAACAAATGTGGAATCCTAAAAAGCTGATCAATTTTTTAAAAATGGTATGCCCCAATCCTGGCAATGCCAGAGACTTACAACTTCCTGCACTGTGCTGGCATCTGGCCTAAGCCTATCAAACACTATTTAATACTGTTCAGCACCTTCAGGAGGAAGAAAATGCCTCTGGATATGATCCAGCTCCAGTGACAGGCACTGCAGCTCATCCAGTCCCTGCGACAGGTCCTGTGGCTGAACCAGAGAACAAACCTATGCCAGTATCAATCACCCCTATATTCAAGAAGAAACTACAGATGAGAAAGTCAGCTCATCTAGTAAGGGAAGAAACTCCTACTAAGGGGGGGAAAGAGGAAGAAGAGAATGAGACAGGCTAGTTCGAAGCAGGGTCATCACGAGAAGAGGAGGAGGAAGAGGCAGAACACATAAACAAGGCAGTAACCACCTGATCCCTATCCCTGGGTGAGCTGCAAAATATGCAAAAAGATTTCAGTCATTGTACAGGTGAGCACATTATCACTTGGCTGGGACAACAGGGCCAGTGTCCTGAAATTAGAGGGCGAGGAAGCCAATCATCTGGGATCCCTCTCGAGAAGGGGGCATTGACAAAGTGATTGGAAAAGGAGCACAAGCCCTCAGCCTCTGGAGGCGACTCCTGTCAGGTATGAAGGAAAGATATCCATTCGAGGAAGATGTATGACACCCAGGCAAGTGGACCACCATGGAGAGAGATATCCAGTACCTGAGTGAATTAGCCATGCTGGAAGTGATTTATGGTGACCTAGACAATGACCAGATATCCAAATATCCAGATGAAGACAAGTGCATGCAACCCATGTGGCAGAAGTTTGTACAGAGTGTGCCGTTGTCATATGCCAACTCATTGGCTGTAATGACCTGGGAAGACGGAGAGGGAAAATGAATGAATGAACTGGCCAACTCCACCAATATGAAGAAAGTCTGTCTTCATCCCTATGGGCCTATGTCTCAGCTGTGGAGAAACTGGTTCAGCAGCTCAAAGAAAGAGAGAATAAGTTTTCTCCCCCACCCATACAGACCAGAGTCTCAACTATTAGGAGTAAGCACTTCTCTGTTCAAGAGAGAGGATATAGAGGGTACACACTACATGACACCCTATGGTTTTATCCAAATGATGATGGGGAGGACATGAGGAAGTGGGATGGAAAATCTACATCAACCCCAGAGGCTCATGTATGTAAGTTGTAAGGAAAAACTATCACAAAAGGGGGTACTTCCAGGAAAATGGCTGCTCCAGTTTCCAGTGGGCAGATCTCCAAACAGAGTAGAAAGGCTGATCTTACTTCTGATCTTAATGAAGGAACATCTGATTCACGTTTACAAGAAGTGAGTAATGAATTTGAATACAAAGACCACGACTAGAGTTGCCCTGCCTCTGGCCAGGTGGAGGACAGGGACAACTGGGTTTATTGACTAACTTTGATAGCCTTGCACATCAGACACACAGAAGTATAAGGCTTTATTGGACACCAGTGCATTGTGTACCCTAATGCCATCAAGCTATAGAGGTAGAACCCATTTGCATTTCTGGAGTGATAAAAGGATCCCAACAGCTAACAACAGCTGTATTGTAGGCCGAAATGAGCCTAACTGGGAACGAGTGGCAAAAGCAAGCCCGTTGTGACTGGCTCAGAGGCTCTATGCATCCTTGGCATAGACTACCTCGACAGGATATTTCAAGAATCAAAAAAGGTACTGGTGGGCTTTTGGCATAGCTGCTTACTTATGGAGAAGACCAAACAGCTGTCTACCTTTCCCGGGTTCTCAGAAGACCCTTCTTTTGTGGGGTTGCTGAGGGTTGAAGAACAGCAGGTGCCAATCACTACCACAACAGTGCACCAGTGGCACTTGAAATGAGTTGCAAAATGTTTTGGGAAAAAAAAAAAAAGTGTCAGAAACATACTAGTGTCTCTTAATTTTACTATTTTGAAATGCAATACAAAATTGTATTGTAGAATTGTACAATTTTGTTGTATCATATAATGTTTCTGTGATTTTCTTAACCATAAAGCAAATTTACAGTGTTATTCATGCTTAATGATAAGTGTACAGCTTTCCATAAGATCCTTGCTGTTCCTGTTGCACCCTGGTGTTCAACAGTATCCTTAAAATTAACTATTGCATGGAGTATTCCTTCTTTTGTTTTAAAGAAAAAGACTTTGCCTTGAGGCAATTTTTATTCAATGAAAGCTAATTCTGCTCGATAACCAGTTTACCTTAGTAAAATGGGTCTTGTGTCCTTTTCACTGGTTATGACTAATAACTTATACCTGCTTATTTCCTTTGAATTTCTCTGTTTTTCATTAGCTTTCTCTTTAAAACATATTCTTACTCCCTTATTACTCTTTTTTATTAATCCAGGGACAAGGTCTTTGCATCCAGACAACTTTGTATTTCATTATTCCTCTTGCCTCTCTATACAATCATAGAATCATTATGTCTTAGCAAATTGTGTGCTCTTTAATTAGTAATCCAAACCTACTGCTTTACTGCAGTTTACAAGAAAAACTGAAGCTGCAAGTTCCTTGAACTTCTCAGAAAAATGCAGCAGCTTCTATGAAACTATGAAGCACTATCTATAGGAGAGTCATTTAAGTGAACAAGTAGAAGGTAAAAATTAGGCTGGTAAAAAGATACTGTTTTAATTTCTGGAAACACAGAAGGAATGACTCAGTTACTTATTCCCTGCTATTTTTGATTTTGTGAGCTTTACAACACTTTAACATGACCTGAGGGCAAAAAACAAGTTAGCTGATTCTTTTCCATCACTGAATCAAAATAACAAATACTCTTTATGATTTCTCATAACAGTATTAAAATACATCACTGTGTTAATGTGTCCAATGTTATTGCAAACATAATTTGAAAAAATCAAATTGCTTTCAGAAAATATAAGACAACAATCTTAGTTTATCTTTCACCATGTCTTATCTGGAACTTTTCAATGACCTTGGTAAGTACTAAACTACTGATCTAGAATTATGTGCATGGTGACCTCCTGGACACAGACTGCTAAATCATTATGCCATTGTCAGGATAAGCCCAATGTACACAATTACTTGGAACCCATGCACAGCCGTGAGAGTTAGGATCACTTGAGACACATTCAGCTTATGTAGGAATCACTCAGAGGGTGGTGAGGCACTGGAACAGATTGCCCAGAGAGGTTGTGGATATGCCTTTCCTGGAGGTGTTCAAGACCATGTTAGATGAGGCCCTGGGCAACCTGATCTAGTGGATGGCAACCCTGCCTACAGCAGGGGGGTCGGAACTAGATGATCTTTGAGGTCCGTTCCAACCTGAGCCATGATTCTATGAATCAAGCAGCATTCAAGTTTCCAACACTACACAGGATCAGCAGGTCAAAATGAAATATCAGAAGCACAGTTCTGTAAAATGTATTTACTAAAGAAATTCCAGTCTCCATACATTTCTATACAGACAATATAAACTCATGCTCTAATGTGTCAGGGTTACTTAGAGAAGTGTTATCAGAGCCTCTTCAGTCAAATCTAAAGTACAGACATCTAAACAACAAAGGGAATGAGTTACCTTATACGCTGACCGTATGTTCCCACACAAAAGGCACAACTCAAATCTCAGTGAAGAGCTCTAAGCATACAGACCGTATCTCAGTTGATAACTTTATCTCAGCTGCTGAATGGTAATTCATCTGTCTTCAACAGCTCAAGGGCTGTCCCAAAGGGGAACAGAAAAAGTTATACTTTGTTACATTTCTTAAAAAAAAAAAAAAAAAAAAAGGAAAAAACAAACACAAACAAAAAAAAAGAGCCCATCACTTCATGTTGATCTAGTAATGCAAAAGAAAGAAAAAGTTAACAATTACATCTTTACCCTAGCGTTCTTCTGCCCATAAGGGTGCCAAAAACCCAGCTGAGCATTACATAACCTTGGTTAAGTCATTTAATAATGTGGATATGAGATGAGTTAGGCAACATCTGACTTTTAATCCAAGCTCAAAATATGAATTCTGGGCCTCATCACCTTCTCTGCAAAAACGAAAAAACAAACAAACAAAACAAACAACAACAACAAAAAAAAAACACATTCTGCTATATATTCTATTAAATAAAGGTTGTGCTTTGAAAATACAGATATGAGAAAAGAGAGCATGGGATACATGTTATATTTACTAGATACCAGCTAATATAATCCAAATCCAGAAACCTCAACAAAACAGAGCCTCTCCTGCTAGGTTTTGCATGAGTTGGCATGTCCTTGTCTTAGTGTATATTTTATCTCATAAGAGATACATGTCTGTTATTTTGGATCTGAGCTGAAATAAGGCTAGATTGAGCTGAGCTCTGTGTCACTTTGATGTGCATTATTCTAATTTAATACCCTTGTATTTGAAAGTAATAGAAAACCTAGTTACAACAATTTGTGTGCAATCATTTCTTCATGTTAATCCTCTTTCCACCATTTCCTTGAGAGAGATTCAAAATTACTAAAGCAGAATCAATTAACAGGAGAAAAGAAATCTTAGATTTACATTAGGGAAGAATTTCTGCACATCATTTATTACACTGAAAATGCAAGGTCTACCATTTCATAAAGGTGAAAAGGTAACCAGATTAAATGCTTAAATTGTATTACATTTGTTGTATTTTTTCATTTGTATAAAATTAATGCTAAGCTAGATCCTCTTGAGACTCTAGCAAGAGCCATCTCTGAGTACTTCTGCTGAAATCAATCTAAAAATATTTAGCATTGTGTAAATCCTGTAATAGGATAATGCATCTTTGTTAGATCTTGCCAATATTAAAGAGATTTACAGAAGTACAGCATGTTTGGTATAGTACATTCTTCCCACACATTATGATCATTATTAAATTATTTGCAGATCAGAAACTTAATCTGTACAGTAAATAAAATGTAATAGTTTATTGCAAAGTTCTGTGATTGCAACTGGATTTCTATGGCTACATTAAAAAGTATCACTGTTTAGAAGGATGCGCATGCGCTTCTGTGTATATTTATATTTATATGCATATAAATATATTTAAAAACTAAAGTGCTTCCTTCCCCTTAAAAACTCTCTTTTTAGATATTTCAGAAATGGTTGCTTTAACACATTTCCTATGCATTTTCATTAATAATTTATTCCACCATCTTACAAACCCACTTCAAGTCACAAACAATAACAAGCACAGTTAGACTGCCTACAAATGTAGCCTCTTTTCAGTGACTTCCAAATACATGGGGATTTAGTTCAATAAGGCAGTGCACCTGAATGACAAAAGAACTCAAGTGAACCAAACTGAAAATCACAACAGCTGTAGGCTTCAGAGCAGACAAAGTGCCTGTGTATTGTGGTACTGGGCTGTACTCAAACTAGACCAAAAGCAACACTTTACATTCAACTTTTTTTTTTTTTTTTCACAAAAGTAGGACGCTGAACTTTTCTTGATTGCATGTTTTATTTGAGATTTAAGAAGTATTAGCTCTAACTGTCCTGACCATCTCTCTGTCTCAGTTTTTACTCCTTGCTGTTTTATGGTGCATGCATCTTTGCATCTCTCACATCTTTTTCTCTTACCAGTGCTACTCCACAGCTAATTTGGACTCCACATATGAAGTCAGCTCCGGTTCTTATTCAGGAATGTCTAGTATCTTTGGCTTCAAATAGGATATCCTATAATTTTTCCAAAAGGTAATTTTACTACTGCATACATTAACTTTGAGTTTGGCCCATTAATTATAATTGGTGAAAAGGGTATCAGGAATCTTGATTTGCAGTAAAATAATAATAATAAATATTATTATCATCTTGCAAAGAAGCAGTTTTTTAATTTTAGTCTAAAGCTTTCATTGAAGTTATGGGTACTCATCACAAGAAGCCACAAAAAAGTGATAATGACAAAAGAATATCTGATGATTTTCTATGATGCTTGCTATTTGTTCTTCAGTATCACAGTAAATAACAATATAAGCAGTGGCAGTGAGAAAAAAGGAATCCTTCAGGATCAGTCAGTTCAGAGTTGAGCTATGCACCACTCTCCTATTGATGATCTCTTTGTTCCCTTTGCAGACACAGCTATTCTTTATACTGGTAAGCTGTTACCTCACAACTGATACATCCCTCTTACATACATGCTTATAGAAGTCAATGGTTTCTAGCCAAATTTGGAAAGGGAATAAACTGACTGGGCAGCCAATGCTGCCATGTCAGTTTGGTGTTTAGAGTCATTCTATTTATATATAGATATACACATTATTATGTAGACTTTTTGAACAGTTCCACAAACACAAAAATGCATACTTCAGTTGCCTAATTTTGTTTCTCAAGCATTTAGAAAACTCTTCACTCCCAATCCATTTATTATAACAAGTAAACACCTAATTACTAATTTTGATTGAAATATGACTCTTTCCAGCTATAATGTATTAATAAAACTATAACTAGGTTAAACAGATAATAATCAGTAACCCATTTTTAAATTTCACTGTAAATCATTTTGTGTTAGAAACCCAACTGCAGAGATAGCAATGCACCTCTACACCTTGTAGTGCATTTCATAACATTACTCCATTATACTGGTCATGGTTCCTGTTTGGAACAGCACAATAACATAAATGCTGTACACAGATGTTGGTACTTTCTAAGCTAAAAGCATGTTTCCTAGAAGTCTGGAGTTTCTGAGTTCTACAACATTGTACATAAGATGGTGCAGAGACATGAGGAAAGGAAGGTTTGTAGGAAGGGAGTGCTATCTTGATTAGCTTGTTCAGAAAAGCTTTCAAGTACTTAGGGTCTCCTTCAGGTCAGAAATAGTAGACTTCTTTGAAAAATGTTAGATTAAATTATATAGAATTCAACTAGAATGCCAGTTATATCATTGTATTGGGTGTCCACAGCAAGGTGCTGGCAGCTGGGGGCTCCTCTATGAGGAGAGGCTGGGGCTGCCCCTTGCCAGACACAGCTACTTCCAGCCAGCTCCAGCGGCCCCTCCTCAGGGCGCAGCTGGGCCCAGCAGCCACGGTGGTGGTGCCTCTAGGAACCCACCCACATTGGATGCAAAAAAGGACTGCGGTGGTTTAGTCAGCTGGGCAGCTGAACTCCACCACAACTGCTCTCTCACTACCCCTCCTCAAAAGGAAAGGGGGAGAAAATATAATGGAAAGGGCTCAAGAGGTGAAATAAGGACAGGGAGATCACTCAACAATTATCATCATGGGAAAAACAGACTCAGCATAAGGAGATTAATAAAGCGTATTACCTATTAATAAAAAGCTAGAGCAGTGAAAAACAAACGAATAAAAAAAAAATAAACCACCTACCCCCCATCCACCCTCTTCTATCTCCTCTCCCCAATCAGCACAGGGGAACAGGGAACGGGGGCTGCGCTCAGTCCCTAACACTTTGTCTCCACTGCTCCTTCACGGTCACTCTCTGCCCCTGCTCCCCGTGGGGTCCCTCCCACGGGATGCCGTCCTTCCCAAACTGAGCCTGCAGGGGCTGCCCACAGGCAGCAGCTCTTCAAGAACTGCTCCCACATGTGTCCTTACCACGGGGTCCATACGTCAGGAGCAAAATGCTCCAACAGTTTCTTTTTTAATGTCAGCACGTTTACACAGACAGCCATAAATATCCACGTGCATCGGCATGTCTCTTGGTGCACTGCCTAAAATGGGGTTCAGACCAGCAGGACTCATGTTTACTGGAATGCCATGTTATTTTGGAAAACACCAAAGGAAAAAAGCATGTTTCAAAATCTGTGTGTGATACCTATATTGCTGCCTCAGCTAGCATTTTTTGGCTGTGAAACTCAGCTCCAGCCCCTGAAATCACCTTCACTTTGGTAGCCAGATGGTCTTTTCTTGTAACAGCCCAAAGATTAAACAGGCATACAGAATGGGATGACCAAAGCCCTAGATTCCCTTCTCCTTCTTTAGTGTCTTAAATAGCCTCCACTTCCAGAAATGCCCTGATCACAAGCCTAGATGTGAGGAGACGAAAGTGTAAAGCTGCACTGCTGTTCACGAATATATTGAGGCACCCAAAATGGAAGGGATCAAGAAGGCCTGATGCAATATTTTTTAATAAAGGCATCAATTGTTTGACAGCCTGTGTGGGAGACCTAACTTTAAAAAGAATGAACACATTTGATTTGTTAGGAGTAGGGAAACACCAATGCCTTTTTCAGTAATATGCCATAAAAACTTGAAACGTGGACACCAATAAAATTAAAAGGCCATCAAACTGTTAAGCATCATCTTTCTGTTTTAGGCTACCTGGAAGCTACTCTCCATAAGTTGTTTCAGCTTTCATGGTATTCTTCTCCTAACATTGGAAACCAAGACTGGTCAATCTCCTTGCTATCTAGAAATACAGCTTGCACTACTGAAGTAGAAGATGTCCAGGCATTGTAGTACTAAGCAGTTCTGGATTTATCCCTAAACTGAAAAACCCTTTAAACAGCATATCCTGCTCATTTCCATAAGAGTCACCTACTTCCATCTAATCAATGGTTTAGAGAATGCAGTCCAATATTAAGGAATAAATATGAGAAAGGTAGGTATGAGGTATAATAATTTATGACCAAGGTAATTAATTTTTACTTTCCACATCTTAGCAGATCAGTCTGGAAGAATATGGAGATCTAACCTCAAGTCAGCAGTTTTCAATACACATAAAAGCTGCACTCATTCTATAGCCTAGAAAAAAAGTTAAAAGGAAACTCCATCAGTATGGTTCTGCATTTCAAAGTTAGGACACATATATTTCTTGATTTATGTAAGGTGAGATGAGACAGTGTAAGACACTTTGGGAGGGTAACTAACCAGAAAAACTTTTGCAGAGTGTAGGACTCAATAACAACTAGCAACGTTATGAACTGAAAATATTTTTGAAGGTAGGGGGGATTTACATTCATGGTGACAGCTTCTGTATCAAGTTTAGCCCAGTGGGAATTGAAACCGCTGAGATATTAAACCTTGAAAAAAGGGATATATAATGGTAAGGCTGACAGAACTTTAATTATAGCCAGTAGCAGTTTAAGCATACTTAAATGTACTATGTTTTTATAAGGACATTATAAAAACCAAAGGGATAGAGGTCACAGATTAGATTGTGCTGGAGTAACCACTGGAACATCTAAGCCTTTAGGCCACTTCTTGGCTACTGTTGGCTGAGAGATAAAAAGTTGAGTACCTGAGAATCAAGGTAATATTAGAAAAAAAGATCTCATGTTTTAAAAATTATTTCACTAACAATATTCACAAATATATATTTCCTCAGGAATACATAATTGGTCGCATTTTGTCTTAAACAAATACACAAAAATATCAAAATAAGGATAAAAAATCTTCTCCTTATTCTGCCAGATTTATGCGCAACCCAGACAGTACATTATCATACTAGCAGGAATATACAATGTCACCGAGAATCTGTTATCCTGTACCTTTGTGATTTGCTCATTTATTTTCATAGCTCACACATTTTGAGGCTCAGGGTATAATATTGTTAAATACTATATGTTCGTATTAGCAAATAGCCTGCATATAAACATACTATTTATAATGCAAGAATTTAACACTATAGAAAGGAGTCAGACTGACATCCCGATTAAATGAGCTCGTCTATGGGTATACAGGGCAGCACTGCTGCAATGTGTCAATCTTGGCAGTTAGTTTAGGACATGAGACCTAGAATCAGAAGCCAACAAATTTGTTTCCTGAAGAGGTCACGGTGACCACAGAGGTCTCCGTGAAAGGATTAATTTTAAAACTCAGATGGACTGAATCACCTTCTTGTTCTGAAGGAATCGAAGGACTTTTAAAATTAGTTTGGGTGAAACAGTATATATAGAAAAATCCAAGCTCCTCAAATAAGCACCAATGAGTCTTATAAATACACATTTATACTTTTTTATTATATTTTATTGTTTAAAATAATGTAGTGCAAGTAGTGGCTTGTCAATAGGTTCAGCTCTTCCACTTCAGCAAAGAATTACAAGACAGCCTTCTGTGTGCATGTTGCCTTTAAGTGGTTAGTTTATGGGAAGCTGTTTTGAGATAGAAGAAGAATATGTTTGGGCTTCACTCTGAGCTCTCAGAAGTCTAATGGTTACCAAGATTTAGCATGCCCAGCTTAACACATTGTAACTCCTCATTACACACAGGTCAGTTCTTTCACAGACTTGGTTGGACCAGATGATCTTGGAGGTCTTTTCCAACCTTAATGTTTCTATGATTCTGTGACTTGGCTACTATTTCTAGCCAGGACCAAGGCAAGAGTGACTTCCCAGCCACCTGCAGGCTGGTTCATAGTGAAACTGTGCTGCTAAGTTGTAAAAATAGTGTAGTTAACAAAAAAATGTAAACAGTATTTTGTAAAAGAGAAGGTGTTCAAGCTGTTTGATACTCCAATCTCCATTTATATTTTCATTAGGTCAAAAGGCATTTTAGAGAGAAGAAAAATGTTCACCATGCTTCATAATATCTCTTTCACAAATGTCTCTTTCACAAGCACTATTGAAATATTAAGCTAACAGGAAAGCACAGACCACATTTTGCCAAGTATTTCTAGGATTAATTGGTTGAGAATTTTGTACAGAAATAAAAACTAGATCTGCTCGCAAACATTTGTGAAAATCACAAAAGAGTCAAAGAGTACTCTGTAATCTAAAGACCTTTAGATAATACATGCAAAATCACCATGGATGTCCCTGCTTTGAGGAATGCAGATTAACAATCTCCTTAGATAAGCACCTTACCACTATCATGAATAGTGACTGATACCTCTGAGTTATTCCTAATATTAGCTAGCCTGCAAGTACATAGTTTCCTTATAGTCTCAAGTTCCACCTTTCCAACCAAAGTTACATCAGAACCATTGCTCTTAAGAGCAGTTTTGATTTCAGCAAATAAATGCATTCCCATAAAAATTAGTGCTTAAAGATAATAAAATATTCTGTGATAAGCAGTTTTAATGCCTCAGCTTCCAAAGACAGGAATGTTAACTGAAAAGATCGGGGTATTCATTCTTCCAGTTTATACTCAGGTTGTGTTTATTACCGTTTCTAACTGATTAGAGATACCAAGTGTGTAATACAAAAAGCATAGAAATAATCAGACCAAGGATCTAATCACAGTTCTATTAACAATGCATCAAGGACCAATTCTTATTTCTTTATTCATTTGTTTATCCATTACTATTACCTTGGGATGGTTAAAAGACACTCATTTATCAACTATTGATACAAGCATGGATTACCAGTCCAATTTGAAGTCTTTGCGGTTTGTTCACTGTAAGTGTGGAGAGTAGAAGACAGATTTTCTTTGCTTTTGATTGCAATAACCTTTCCAGTACCACCTAACTTCTGTCTTTCTCTGTTTATGGTGAGTCAGGCTGATTCACACTCCTGCTGTCTCTAGACCATACCATGAAAGTGCACGGGTATATTTACTGCATTTTGGCAAAAGGCTTGAGGTGAAAATTGTGGGACTTTGTGCAGGGCTGTATCGCAATGCTGGGGGCAATGCCAGAGTGCCAGTCGTTTGTGAAAGGCTGCCAAATGGAAGAGGGACAGGCATGGACGAGCTCCACCAGTGAGACAAGAGATCGATAGAAACCATACTATGCACACAAAACTTCAAAGGAAAATGTGTGTCATTTTGGATGTACCTAAAGGTATCACACAGTTTAACCTTCGTATTTCAAAACAAAAAGTTGGCCCTGTCACTTATGATAGCAGTCAGTAACTGATTACCTTTATAGGAGCATGCTACTGCTACTGTATCTGCTAATACAATGCTATGGACATTTCATATTTTTCAGCCAAAAATCCTCTGGAAACAGTGCTGCAGTTAAAATACTAAAAAACCTCTCTTTTTTCTTTTCTTTTTTTTTTTTTTTTCTTTTCGTTGAGTCACTTTGCATATATCAAACAACGTTTTATGGCACACTGTTGTGCTGATGTAGATATAAGAAAAGCAGTAAGCATAATGTACAGGCCATGCAGAGTGATTTATTGAACTGGTTGGTAAAAAAAAAAATAAGCAAAGGGCTAATCTGATTTATGATTCTAATTTTGTTTGGTCACAGTATTATTTGCCTTTTTTGTAGTATGAAAAGATTACTATGAACGATAAACTTCAAAGAATCATTACCTCTGGCATTTGTAAGTGTGCTCAAATTGAGTACTTAATTAAAAAATCTCAAATGCATGTTTTCTACAATTTTTAACTTATTAAGGAAGAGGTGTTTGAATATCTGCCTCATAGAAATGAATGCAATATTCTAAGGCAGCAAGCAAAAATGTAAAATCAACTTCTCCTTTAAAACTATTGAAATTATTTGTTATGCACTTTTCAACCTTGTAAAATGTGATGATTCTAGAATACAAAAAAATGTGTATTCTGCTCATGACAGATAAAACTTGCTGAGAGCTCACTTATATCAGGTAACAATTTATTTTTCCTGCAAAACTCAATGCCATATATTAAGATTTTCTGGTTAAAACTCATGTACAATACTGATACTCTAAGGTAGGGACTAAGAAATAAACTGTACCACTATTAAAAACACAGATTTTGTAGTTTCATTATATGAGTGGCTGAAATTGCAACAACAAAAAAAAGCAATGGATTTTATATTCCAAGATGTACTTTGTATTTAAAATGGATTGGATACATCTGTGATTGTGTGTGTAATTCATATTAAGCAGGATTAGACCTGCCATACTAAGCTTCCTGAAGCAAATAGTTCCCAAGAAATTTTCTCCCTCTAAACAATTCCCTATTGCAGAATAAACATCAACTTCACCTTTTTATTTCTTTTTCATAATTGTGTATTTTAGTAAACATGATGACCTGCTATGGGATCCATATTTTTGACCCACAGCTATTAAATACCTCTGTTTGCAGTGAGTAATCAAACACTGCAAGACTACTCCACTGCATCTGTAACTGTATTTATAAATAGAGCAGATAGACTAAGTGAAGCAAAGGTATGTCCTTTGCCACAATTGATCCTAGACCTATTGAAAGCAAGGGAACAATTCCAGCTATCTTCAGTGGACTTTGAATCAGGTCCAAAGTGGTCTTAAAGAAACTTTTTTCCTACCCAGAGACCTTTGCTGAGTTCTGTCTTCCTTAAACCAATGAGATATTTCACTGATTTGTATCCTAATAACTGTTACACACACAATTAATGCAACTGTAAAAAAAAAAAAAAATATGCTGTATGCAAGATATGAGAAGTACTGCTAATTTTCAAAAACCATTCTCCTAGTGAAAGAAAAAATTTTGGTCTCCTTTGTGAGTTCAGCCTTGGCTCTGGGAAAACACTTTTCTTGTTCCTTCCCTTGCTCCAGCCTCACATATTTGGCTAAAGAGAAGATCAGGGTACAAATGGCTCCTATAGTTTCCCCTGGAAAGTGGAGAACCTATACTGAAATCCAAGAAGAAGGAGAAGGTTAAAAGCAGAAGAGAGAATAAAGAGGAAAAGGTCAGATAATTACTTTAGGTTGTGGGGGGGAGGGAGAGGGAGAGGCTGAGGGAATAAGCAGGAACAGGGTAGAAAACTAATTATACATATCCAGGAGATCCTGGAACCAGCAAGCACGGACAAGATCTCTTGAATGAAGTAAAACATCAAAAGCCACATAAGTCAAAGCTAAAAGACAATCAGATTAAGTAATGTGTGTGGTTGACATGCTGGAGCGATGGGTTACCATCCAGAGGGACCTAGATGGGCTTGAGAGGTGAGCCTGTGTGAACCTCATGAAGTTCAACAAGGCCAAGTGCAAGGTCCTGCACCTGGGTTGGGGCAATCCCAAACACAAATACAAGCTGAGCAGAGACTCGATGGAGAGCAGCCTGGAAAAGGACCTGGAGGTGTAGGTTGATGAGAAGCTCAACATGAGCCAGCAATGTGCCCTTGCAGCCCAGAAAGCCAACCGTATGCTGGGCTGCATCAAAAGAAGTGTGGCAGGTCGAGGGAGCAGGTGATTCTCCCCTTCTACTCTGCTCTTCTGAGATGCCACCTGGAGTGCTGTGTTCAGCTCTGGGGCCCCCAGCACAAGAAGGACATGGAAGTATTAAAATGAATCCAGAGGAGGACCACAAGGGTGAACAAAGGGCTGGAGCACTGTCTTACAAAAACAGGCTGAGAGAGCTGAGAATGTTCAGCCTGGAGAAGAGAAGGCTCCAGGGAGACCTTACAGTGGCCAAACAGTACCTAAAGTGGGCTTTTAAAGAAGATGGTGAGGGACTGTTTGTCAGGGAATGTAGTGATACGACAAGGAGTAATGGCTTCAAATAAAAGAGAGTAGATTTAGATTAGACATCAGAAAGAAATTCTTGACTATGAGGGTCATAAGGCATTGGAACAGCTTGTCCAGAGAAGCTGTGGATGCCCCATCCCTGGAAGTGTTGAAGGCCAGGTTGGATGGGGCTTTGAGCAGCCACAGGAGGTGTCCTTGCCCATAGTAAGGGGGTTGGAATCTGATGATCTTCAGGGTCCCTTCCAACCCAGGCCATTCTACGACTCTGTGATTCTAATATCGCATCTAATAGGTGACAGAAAAGCTGTACTAAATATGAGTTAAATAACTGTAAGAAATTCAGAAACCCCAAAGAGTGGCAGGAGGAACAAGGAGACAAGTCATCAAAAATAACTGGGGGAATGTGTTTTTTTATGCATTGTATGTTGTCATTTATTCTGATAAAATGCCCAAAAGATCGCTTATACTCCTTTTTGGAAATTTAGTAAAATACTAACACTCCTCTTGGTGTGTTAGGTCTAGAATATTGTGTATATCAAATAATATTAAAATGTATGTTCAAGTCACTGTTGTTGAGAAGCCATCTTTGGCGTCTTTCCCCCTTGTCTCTGGACTGCTTGTAAAACACAGATCACTGCAATGATCAATTTTAGGTCGTGACTGCATGAGCAGTTAAACATGTACTGCTGCATAGGCAATTACTTCTGGCAAGTGGGGGAGAAGAACAATAGATTGACCCTAGAAACTCCTTTACTACTAAAGAAATCGTGAAGTAAAACTGCACCTTCAGTGACTTCTTTATCAGAAAGCTCTGATTTCAGGAAATGTATTGATGCTCAGACAAGACACAAGAATTATTATCAACCTTATCTGTAAGTCTTCATATGAATTATACTAGAAATGAGGAAGAAGTCCTAGTACTATAGGTCTAAAGAGAAAAGTTGTCATATAGAAATTGCATTTCTGGTCCCCCAGATTTCGAAACAAGTTTTGGTTAGGCACACCTGAGCTACAAGGACGACAGCTTACCTTTAAATATAGCCTACATTTTAAGTGTTGTTCTGCTTGTCAGCAGCCAGTTTGCAGAGAGCTAGCATAGGAGGCTCATAGGACCACCTCCTGCGTTTATAAAGGAGTTTGATCAAGTCCCCTTCTAGCAGAAAGCAAGCTGCAGTGATTCCATGGTTCAGGAATCACACAGAGAGCTCTCAGTTTGCAATGTTAATAGGAAGCAACTCAATTTAATACATTAGGTGTGCCACAGCAAAGTGAGGAATAGACTTCTATGGCCTCACTAAGTTACAATTTGAAAGCTAAACTACAAGTCTTGCAATAAACTGTTTCTGTGATCATCCAGCAGGTAGAATCAAACGTGGCTTTTCACACAGTCTTGATTATCCTTCCTCAATGTTTAGAGGAACATAAATCTAGGAAAGGTGGTAAAAACCTCATTGTTTTAAAATTTATGGAATGTAGACTGTCCTTTGAGATGTCTCTTGTTTTAGCAGGCTGGAGGGGAAGCAGAGTTGAAAGAGAAACAGGGAAAAGACCAAGGACAAAGGGAATCAAAAAAAAAATCTACAGATTAAAAGTAAATGATAGACTGAAAGCATCCAGAAAGGGATCTTTTCTGACAAGAGGGTGCACAGTGATTGAAAAGGAAACTGGAAGATGCAGCAAACTTTGTTGATAAAAACAAAACTCATTATACTTGCTCATGCTGCCAGCAATTCTCTCCTTGATGCTGTGTGAACTAACATCCTCCTTTACAATTGCTCATTAAAATGGAAACTACTTTCCCATTCTTCAAGGCAGTGCAGTACAATAAATGGTAACTATCTCTACTGATATCTTACTTACTAGATATAAAATACTCAGCTAATAAATGGTACTTTTTCTCCCTGAGCAGCAGCATATTGTTTGACTTACAGGATTGCTCTCTGGAAACTGGTGATCAAGAAGGTTGTATTCAGAGCTAGTGTCCTTCTCCTTTACAGTCCTCTGTGGAGCTCAAATGCTAAAGGCTTTAACACATTGCACATTTTCTTTTTCTTTTTTTTTTTTTTAAATTTAAATATGCAATTTACAACTCTGTTATGTTCCAATATATCTCATAAAATTAATTATTCCTCAATCCCTTTTGAATTCTTCTATTTTGCATATCAAGTGTTTCTTACTGGGGAAAAAAAAAAAAAGAAAGAAAGAAAAATCCTTGAATTTTGTTCCAATAAAAACAAAGAAATCCTTAACATTGACCGTTCATACCTTTGCACATTTCAAAGTACCACCTTCCCTCACAGTGTCTGTTCAGCCTTCCTTTAGAATTTTGCTTTTTAAAATGTTAATGACTTCCTCCTCCTAGGAGATGACTGTTTCTGAGCAAGTTTGTCAATCAGCATTATATTTGTATAGATACAGTATTAAACACCATACATTTACATGGCAAATACAAACCATATCAGTCAGTCTAGAGAGTTCTCAGCAATCAGTGCCTGTATTTTTCATGGCCTGAGGGAAAAATAAAAAAGAGATCTGTGAATATTCATTCAAACGCAAATCTGATTTTCAGAGAACCCTTACTTATGACCCATTTGTTTTTGCTTTCCTTGAACCTTAAAGCACTCAAGCAAATACACAAGAAATTGTATCCACCAAAATCTATACAAAGCCAGGTCTGACCTAATCCAGCATTGATAGTAGTCTGAATTCAAGGAGGTTGGACTAGATGATCTCTTGAGGTCCCTTCCAACTGATATTTTTCTGATTTCACAATTCTCTGATTCTGAAGCTAATTTCTACAAATTCAGGCATACACATTCACATGCACAAAAACAAACATTGATCTCTACTTTACATTCTAGTCAATGATCAAAAACAACAGCAAATGAATGTGCATAACTAAATTATAGTTTCTCAGACCTGAATGTTCAGTTTGACTACAGCAAGTCAAGTTTGACCAATAACAATCTACCTGAAAAAGATATTCTGTCAAAGCGATATTTTTCATGAATTTGTCAAGTTGAAGCAATAGCTGTGTTTGAGAGTATAGCAAAATTAATTCCTATATTGTAAGAGAATAAATCTATCCTCATCACTCGGGCAAAATTTGATGAAAGAGTAAGTTTTCACAGAAACATCAGACTGACTTGATAATGTCACCAATATGATAAATCATTCACTAGATGTAAGATATAATAGATTTTTTTTTCAGCAAAATATTTAGTCATATCAGAAATTAGTAAAAAAAAATATATTTGGAAAATACAGACAATTCAACAGATAGTAGTACAAGGGTGTTTATTGGATTGCAAGGAGGTTGTTACTAGGCTTTCCTAAGAATATGAGACCAAGTATATTTAATGTTTTAATCTCTGAGTTAGGCAAGTAATACAGCCATGTTCAAATGACATTTGCTGGTGATATGATATTGCATTACACCATCAATAAAGATTAATGTTGCAATTTTTTATATATAGAGGTAGATGACTGGATATTGTAGTAAAGAAAATAGCTTAAACATTAATTGTACAAAGAACAAAGTGATACACTGAGGGACGAATACCAAGAGTGGCTTTAACACCTAGAAGTTTGTCATGTGGAAGTCACAAAAGTGAGAGACTTGTGTGCACCAATAGCACACAGTATTAATATGTCCCTCTGTATGCTACCTACAGTGCATTAAGTGAAGTATTCCTAATAGAAATAGGGAAATATTCATGTCACTGTGCCAGATGAAGTTTAGTTAATTGGTTTCAAGCTATTGTTTGCAATTTTCTCTCAGTTTAATTTTAATGTAGCTTTAGAATTTCAGTTCACATGACAAAAAAAAACAAGTCTGTATGAGAGTAGGTAAGTAGTCAAAATAACGACTTATAAACTGCATGTATTCATAATAAAAGTCAGCTTCTTCTGACAAAAACATACCATAAACCACAATCTGCCCCCTGAAAACTGTATAAAATAAAATTTAAATAAATAGATTAATATGCATGGGATTAGAAAAGTACTAAGATGGATTCCTAGTTGTAATTTTTGTCAAGAAAGTGATCACATCTCCCTGAAGAACATTGTAACTGATCTTGTGTAACTGATCTTGGGACAAAATACAACCAGGAGATGATACTCATTTTACAGACTAGGAAATGCAAAATGTGCCTAGCTTTGCTTTGTATGGAAAAGTTTCAAAGCTACACAGTACTGAGCACCAGTCTCTCTCTTACCGTATGCTTGGGCACTGCTACAGTGTCATCTGTTGGAAAAGGCACAGAATGATAAAGACCTGAAGGCACCAGTCTGATTTTTTCTTACAAATATTTTTCCCAAATCATCTCTAGGTGGAATTCAGCACCTTGAAATATCCTATGGAATGTGCAACACCTACACAGTATTAACTGATAGAATAGATGGCCAGGAGGCCAGGGAGGTACTCAGGACATCTGAAATGGCATTGTATTTAGGCCATCTATTTCCATTGACTTCAATGGAATATAAACAACAAGCATATACACAGATGCCTATAGTTATACATGAAAGTTTGGGCACCTACAATCTGGACATGAATTCCCAGCTGGTTAGCGGGACTGAATTGCCTAAACAGAGGCACCTACTCTCCATTTGGGCACTGTGGGCTCTCATGTGGTCTTCACCATGCCACCTGCAATGGATTTACTGAAAGTCCTGGATCCAATGTGTGAGGTGAGTGCAGGTGTACCTATGATGCCTTATGGAAAGTCAAAATGTATTACTGGCTGGGGGTTATGAATCACACCTGGAGTAACTCTGCTGTGTAGAGAGACACATGATATATCTGCATTAGCAAGTAGTGCAGCCCAAAAAGAACAGATTGAATGATGAATTGATTGAACAGATGAATGTCTAGAATGAAACAGTTGGTGTTGTTCCCAGTATTGTAATGATCCCAACATTATTACTGAAGATCTTGACTTTGGATTAGCTCTGCTAGTCCAGAGCCTGAATGCTCATTAGCAGCTGGAACAGATTAGGCACATACCTGGAGTACATATTTCAGATATGCTTCAGTTGGAAAAGAAATCTAAGTCATGCACACCCAAAGAGCTCAGTGATAGAAAAAAAAAAAAAAAAAGCATAGGAAGTGGGGGGCCGCAGGAATATTTATTTCAGAAGGATGCTTATGCTCCCAAATAAAAATGGTATTGTAGACGTTCCCATGGTCTAGATCAAGTTGCAGAAAAGGTCTAATTGCAATAGCCAAGGGCTTTCTGTCTGCTAATTTGTTCCTTCCCTCTAGAGGGGAAAAAAAAAAAAAAAAAAAAGTGAAAATGTCTTGTCCTTATGATGTTGAATTAACAAAAATGATTTTTTTTTCATTAAAAGAATGCACTGCTATTTTTCTAGGGGAAAAAAGTGTCTTCAACCAGCATTAGCTATTTGCTATATTGCCCTCCTCTGCAGTAGTGGAACTGAATCATTCCTGGTAGCACAGCACTGAACTTCAATAGGGGAATCGTCCGATCTTCTCTGATAAATGCTGTTCTCTACTGTGGTATATAGCTAAATTCTCCCTGCTCTTAATTAGCTGCACATATCTCATTAACGAGCTTTAAATCAAAGCCAGTCAGAAAGTGGCTACTGTCTCCTCTTGCAGGAGGGAATATTTCCTCCCTGTTACCCTTAGAGAATCACTAAACAATCAGCAAAGGAGATTTCAGAATAATGTGTCTCCTTGTCCCCTAAAGCTATGCAAATGATCTTTTTTATAACACTTTTCAATCTAATTGACACTTGTAATAAAATTCTGCCTGTACTGATCAATCTTACCTTAGAGTCATCCCACACCATCCCTTAAAGTAGTGCTCTTCAATTAAAACTTCCACAAGGCTGTGAAGACTGTAATAATCCACTTGTAAGGAGTGGGAGTTACTTGTTGCTCTGAGGATTTCATTAAAGATATTTAAGACTACATATTATAGGGCAACGGCTTTGTGAATCGAGCTTTGTGAGCTTATGAATTCCACTTGCTCTTTAATTATGGCCAGGAGCCCACTGCACGAACTCAATCAAAACCATCCCATGGTTTCAAACAGAATATATCTCTTTTCCTTGTTTTCTGTAACTGGCATCTCCAACTACCTTTATTTGCATTCTGCCAATGCACATCAATATAATGACAAAAATCACACATCATCAGTAAGCAAAATACTGTTTTAAGCAAATACTTCCAGTCTCATCATTCCAGATTGATCACCAATTGAAAAGACCAATTAATTATTCTACACAAGGTGAATCACCACCAGCTACAGCTATTTTCAAGAAAACTGGTGAAATACTTGATGGAGCATTAGGAAGCCCTTCAGATAGCCAAAATAAACTTTATAATAAATATAATAACATTATTTTTTTATGCATAAACAAGATGTCTACAAAAAGATACAGCAGTTCTCCACATTGGTGACATAGCTGCCTATATCATAAAACAGCTTATATATCAAATGAACAGTCCTGCGTTCTGCCAGTCTCAGTCTCTGTGATCTCTTCCTAAAGGAAAACTAAGGGGATTTAAAACTGTTGCCTTTTACACTAGTACTGGTGGCACTGAATGGAGAATGACCATTGTTTTTCATCTAATACTTAAGACATTTTTATGTATTGTTGAAAAATGCAATGTTGTTAAAGAAACAAGGAAATTCAAGCAGTCTTATTTATTGTGAGAAACAGCAAAAAAAAATAGCATTTGATTGTCTATAATATAACTTACATATCAGAGGATTTAATATATTTTATTAACCATAAAGAGTGTGCTTTGGAATTGCATCTATTGAAAATTGTTTTTACCTTTGTCAGAAACATGAGAATCTCAATTATTATTTTTTAACTCTGTGCGGATACATTTCTGATAACTGCAATATTGTAATTTTCTGTTCTGACTTCAAACTGCTAATAAAGCATGCTACAGATAACAGTTGTAATTCATATTGCAATATATTGTGAGCGAAAGCCATTTCTGTGCAGCAAAGCTTAAATGATTAATTTACAATACACATTTATTTACCCACTGAGTTACTAAATACCTGCAAAATGAATTGACAGTACATTTCTGTCTAGCTTTAGTAGGATTTGTGCTGTTACTTCAGTGCAGAATGAAATAAAATGTATTGCCAAATCATCACACGTTATTCATACCCATGAAGTTCTGCATGTTTGCTCAAACTGTAAATGTAATGTCTGGAAATTCTATCAGAAAAGTTTCTAAACCTATCAGACAAATCCATATAATAAATGGAAAGAAGAGATTATGAAGTAGTTACTCAGTTTATCTTTAAAGCATCACTTCTTTTTTCTTTTTTTTTCTTTTTGTTGAAATAGTAGTGTTGTTCAGCTCATGACCTTAATTTGATTGAATCCACACAATTCCAAATTGGTATTAATTCCCAGTGTGGAGTAAATGCTGTAATTCATAATCAATGTCTCATTTTGTATGAATTTACAGGAGTTATCAGGGGTATTTTATCCAAAGTCTTTTGTTTCCCACGCAAAATTAAAGGTGTTAGTTTATTACAAATGTTAGAAAGATTCAAAGAAAGAAAGCTACACTGCAGAATGCTATAAGGCAGACCTTTGGGACCACAAATACAATTTGTGATTGACCTTAAACATCCATTCAATTCAATGTAAAGACCTTCATTCGGTTTTGATGCGTTTCAAACCTGGCATTTATTTCCTTCTTTCCTTATGCTAAAGTCCAATGACCTTATTTGAAAAACCTAAAAATGTTGGGAAGAATCTGAAAAAAATTCCCTCTAGACTCGTTTTTATTTCCCTAGTATTGTTTTTCCATTGTAAACAGTGTCATAGGTGTATAGGTCATACCACAGAGGAAGAGAGGTCATGGTTTGTCTTCCCTTAAAGCTTACAGGAGGCAATAATTTTCAGGTAAAGATGTTTTGCATCTCTGAAATTCATTTGCATTTCTGGGGCACAGGATTGCACCTCTAAGTCAGTTTACAACTGAATGGTTTGGTTACAGAAAGTGAGATTATTTAAATCACTTATACATGTTTAGCATAACCATTCAATATAACCAAGAGAAGAGAGAGCTGTGTGCTTTTACATCTGGACAAGTCAGAAATAAGCAGATACCAGTTGATGGCTTTTGGGAAAACTCACTAAAACATAGACACCAATGGGAGATAAGAACATAGTCCTGCCCTGCTACTGGCACTGTAAAGAGCAAGAACAAAGCTGACTATGGTCTCGGCTTACTCCCTATCTTGCAGTTGCCTTCACTTATAAACACACACACACAAAAACAGCCAAACAAATAAACAAAATGCTGGAAAGCATAAGCAAGTCAAAACTCAGCCCAAGTTTTTTCATGCCCAATCGTGTTGGAGTGTCAGATACAATGTATGAAGGAGGATTCAGAATGCCTTCAGCTGCTCAATGCAGATGTCTGCATCAGGTCAATCTCCCTGGTAGAGAGCAGCATTTGTGTGGGTGCAAGTCGTTTTATCATAGGCCAGATACTGAAACTGTACCAGAATAATGGAACCCTTCAAATGCCTATTTCTCTTTCCATTAGCTATAAAGGGGGCCTGCAGTGTCTGGCTCAGACATCATCATCTACATTTTAGATATCTAAAATTAGATTAGATGAATCATGTCCTGTGAGTCTCAGAAAAGAACTGTCTGGCCTGTCCTCTATACATCCAGCCCTGTGAGTATATCTAAAGATCAGTCAGAGCCCATGTCATGGGCTGTGGTATTTCCTAGGCACTTGTTCAAAGTTTGTTATGCATGCTCAGTAATGCCTGTGTTGGGGAACAGGTGAACACTTCACCTTACAGAGTTTAATTTATGAAGTTTAATCAGATTCTGTCTAATTTACTGGAATAGAACTGTGCTGAGCATCAGAAAGCATCAATGATAGGGTCCTCTTTATTCCTATCTGGAGAATTTTCTCAGGCTGACTGATTTTTAACTAGGAATACCTCTCACTCATCAGGTTCCATATGACTACAGGACAAGAATGATGGACATGGACACCTCTTTATTTTTCCCTCTGAATCTGATGGGTTTATAGAAAGGCATATATGATTTACAAATGAGGATAAGGAGAAAAGAAAAAAAAAAGAGAGAGAGAGAGAATACAGCTTGATAAGCAAAGTTAATTCTCTAAGGAGTACTGAGGTACTAAGTTGGTCAAATATTCTGTAATCAGCAGTTGAAGCAGGAGACACGATGTTATTTTCTGGGAAACCTCACTAAATTACAGATTTTGTGTAGAGGAAGGAACATCCTCTCTCCACCCTGAAAGGCATCTGCCCTCAGCTTTCTGCACCCCAGTGTTTGAAGGTGTCTTCTTGAGACATGTTCAGACCTTCCTTGAATGTGCCCATGCCTAAGAGTTACCTCCAGGCTGTTCCAACATAGGCCTATGACCCACTGAGCTGATCTGCAGAGTTGCTTTAGATCCCTCTGTGGTCAGTTCAGAGGAATGGGCTCCTGACCTGCCATCTTTTAACTGGATTTCAGAAACAGTAGCTCCCCCTTTTAAACAAGTTACCTAGGCTTTCAGTCTTGGAGGTCTGAATCACTCTACAGAGACCAGAAATACACTCTTAATGTTTGCGGCATGGTGGATAGGTCCCTAGTCTAGCCACTGAAGATGTCTCTTCACCTCCAACCCAATAACTTGTTCAACATCTTTTATACTCAAACTTTGGTACTAAGTCAGCATAACTAGCTCAACTGGCATGACTAGTCAACAAATTAGAATGATTATATTTTTTTACTATTTTATAGATATGTCAAAACAATGAAGAAGACAGCTCCAAATCTGTGCATTTTTATAGACATTAGCTTTGGTAAACGTATGCGTTTTAAGTCAAAAGCTGCATAGGGGTGTAAACTGCCCCCCTGGAACTTCCTGTTCTTCCATCCCTAATGAGAAGGCACAGACAGGATATTCCAGAGAGCTTCAGTGGCTGAATATCTTCCTGGAGACACTGAATGTTGCACTCATTTATTCCAGCCCTAAATTCAGCTCAGATTTAGCTGAGCTGTTGCAGTCCTCAACAGTTTCTTGCCATTTTCGCCACCTACATTAGTGACATTTTCTAAAAGCATCTCCTCGCTAGCTAACACCAGTTCAGTTCCCCTGGGGCTAGCAATAATTTAGAATATATTTATCCACTTAGGAAGAGACAGATCAAAGAGCAGCTGGGTTAGAAGGGGGAAAAAGTGACAGTCAAGACTTGAGGGGATTCTTAGGTTTCAAAATAGAAGGGTTGCTTTTATATTTTGTTTTGTTTTGTTTTTACATTATACATTTTTCTAGCATCTCCACAAATACGCTGATAGAACAAATGAATGCATTCTGTATGAAAAAATCTGTGACAGTTTGAAGGGCGCAGGAATCTTCTGTTCCAAGATCTCTCTGTGGACACTGCCCAGAAGTGATGGGAATTCCTAGACTCCAAGTGCATACCACTTACATTAATTATTGAAATAAACTTCATATCAGGTTCAGCATTTTAAAATATATTTATTTGCACAGAAGAAGAAAGAAGTAGCATGCCTCCGATGCTTCTGCCATCTGCTCCTTTGAAAAGAAGACTCGTCTCCTTGTCTCCTGGCATAGATAATTTCTTATTTACAGAGCTGAAAAAAGAGCTCCAGAAGCCTGTATTAAACTTGGGACTTTGGAATCATAAAACAGTGTCTCAGTTTTATATTCCATTTTACAGTTTAGAAGTCTGCACCATGGATATTCATTCTTGAAGATCAGGGTCCCAATCAGCTTAAGATGAAGATGATGTATTGAAAATAGCCTAGTGGACTCTCTCCTCTGCTCACCTAATATTCCATTAAAGGCAGCTGACATCTTGAAGTTGTTGCTTGTGCTATATTTAAAACATAGGTTTTGCATTAAAATCAATCTACGAGCTAAAAGCACTCATTTTCTGGTGTTCTAACTCCTCCTTTAAAGGTAGTTGTTACGTATCTGAGAGTCTGGTGTCAGTCCAACAATTAGGAAATTGATTAATTCTCCACCTACGGATTTTTCTATCATGTTTAAATCATAGGCTGACATCTTAAATAGCAACAGGAATCAAGGTTCAAAAAGATAGTATTGGTAAGAAATTTATGATCAGGTTATCACCATATAACTTAATCGTTCCTTCCCATATGTTTTTGCTCCAAATCAAATTTAAAGAAAGTATTGGGAGACTGTCCTGGTTCCAGTTAGGACAGAGTTAATTTTTCCTCCTAGTAGCTGGTAGGGTGCTATGTTTTGGATTAGGATGAGAAGAGCGCTGATAACATGCTGATGTTTTAATTGTTGTAGAGCAGTGCTTACACCAGGCCAAGGACTTTTCGGCTTCTCGCTCTGTCCTGCCAGCGAGCAGGCTGGGGGTGCAGCAGGAGCTGGGAGGGGACAGACCCAGGACAGCTGACCCAAACTGGCCAAAGGGGTATTCCATACCATCTGACATCATGCTAAACAATAGATAGGGGTGGCTGGCCGGGGTGGGGGGCCGGCTGCTCGGGGATAGGCTGGGCATCGGTCAGCGGGTGGTGAGCAATTGCATTGTGCATCACTTGTTTTCTTACACATTATTATTATTAATACTATTATCACTATCACTATTATTATTATTATTGTTATTATTATATTCCTGTCTTAATAAACTGTCTTTATCTCAACTCACAGGCTTCACTTTCCCGTTTCTCTCCCCCATCCCAGAGAGGGAGGGGGGAGGGTGAGCGAACGGCTGCGTGTTGTTTAGCTGCCAGCCGGGTTAAACCACAACAGAGACTTATTTTCTGTTCAGTGGGAAATAATTTTCAGTAAAAAAATAATTCTCACCTATGCAGCCTCCAAAACCAGAACATACTCACAGCAGACCTTTCTCTTAGCAGCTGATTGACTTTGCTTTAAAATCTCTGAGATGAGAGATATCCTGTCATGGATAATATTTTTCACAGTGGATCACATAGCAACCTTCCCAGAACCAAAAAGGGAGAACAGAGCTTGTGAGATGAGGGTTTGGAGAAGGTGAAGGAAATCTGTCTGCAAGGGCTCTTACCTCCAGTGTAAATGTCTACAAGCTAGTCACTTGATATGTCCTTTATATACATGCCAAGCTTTCTTTGGTCTTTGATGGCTAAAGTTCAGTCTATTCGGTGCCTTCCATAATGATGTTTGTCCCTTCAAAGCTGCTTTCTGACTTATGTGCTGAAGGCTATGCTCATGTTCATCCTTCATCTCAAATTCCATTTTGATTCCTGTTCTTTCTAAAGGCCTTCCAAATTAGTTTCCTTCCCACCTGCTACAAACTCTTCATGATATCAGAGGGATCAATGCAGCAGGACGTTCTGATGTCTCCAAATGAAACAGCAGCAATTGTTCCAAGTGTTCCTGCTCTCTTTGGTCATTACATGATCAGTGTTTTGGCTCAGCATTTACAGCATCCTGACAATATTTTAGGTCAGTTCAAAGCACTAGAATTACTTTATTTGTTGTGTATTTCTCAAGTAAAAACATCATCGATGTTTGTGAAGAACATGAATTGATTGTAAATCAACTTGGGAGTAACTGTGAACTAATTAGCACAGGTTATTTTAACATAAATTGGATGGATGAAAAAGCCTATTCAATTAAACACCTGTTTGTTGAATGAGGTTTGTCTTACTTGATTAATGAGCCTGCAAAGCTAAATAACCGCCCAGGTAACTGCTCTTTTATCTACTGAACCCTCTCTACTGAGACTCAAAACAGATGTACAAATTCTGACCTTTTAAGAACTATTGTCTGGTGATTTTGCATTAAATAGAGGAATAGAGGAAAAAAAATAGAGGAAAATCTACATGTTAAATGTTTGGCAATAACTTCCTTTGGTCCCTTTCATTTCTGATTGAGTGATGGACATAAGGCTAAGGAGGAAATAGTAATACTATCTTCAGTTAAAAGGGTTCTTTTTGTAGAAAACAGAATCCACCTACTGATGCAAAGTACACTGCAAGCTTTCTTTTGGTGAAACTGGGTCAAAAACATCAACAGCTTGAGAGGGAAGAATGAAAGATCTTTGTCAATGTATGGGGTTTATATGGCAAGGTTTGGTAGAATGGAGAGGCTGCAGGGGTAGCACTCAGAGGCTCTTAAGGGGACCCTCAGCTCTGGTGAGGCTATACCTGGAATACTGTGTTTAGTTTTGGGCCTCTCACTACAAAAAGGATATCGAGGTGCTGGAGTGTGTCCAGAGAAGGACAACGAAGCTGGTGAAGGGTCTAGAGAACAGGTCTTAGGAGTAGTGGCTGAGGGAACTACAGTTGTTTAGCCTGGAGAAAAGAAGCCTCAGGGGAGACCTTATCAGGGGTTGCTGTTGTTAGCAGAGCCCAGCAGCTGCCCCATGTCAGATCAGAGTCAGCTCCAGACAGCTACAGAAGTGACCCGCTGCTGGACAGAGCCGAATCAGTGAGTGGCACTGGTTTAGCCTCTGGCAGAGCAGATTTAAGAAAGGGAAGAAATGCCATGCAACAGTATCTGGGAGAGAGTAGTGAGAAAATGTGCGAGAACCAGCCCTGCAGACCCCAAGGTCAGTGCAGAAGGAGGGCAGGAGGTGCTCCAGGCACGCAGCAGCAGTTCCCCTGCGGCCTGTGGAGAGGCCCCTGGTGGAGCAGGCTGTCCCCCTGCAGCCCATGGGTCCCACACGGAGCAGATCTCCACGCTGCAGCCCGTGGAGGAGCCCCCGGTGGAGCAGGTGGATGTGGCCTGGAGGAGGCTGCGGCCCATGGAGAGCCCCCGCAGGAGCAGGCCCCGGGCCGGAGCTGCAGCCCGTGGAGAGGAGCCCACGCAGGAGCAGGGGGTCTGGGGGGAGCTGCCGCCCGTGGGGGACCCGTGCTGGAGCAGTTTGCTCCTGGGGGATGGACCCCGTGGTACGGAGCCGTGTGGGAGCAGTTCTTGAAGAGCTGCTGCCTGTGGGCAGCCCCCGCAGGCTCAGTTCGGGAAGGACGGCATCCCGTGGGAGGGACCCCACGGGGAGCAGGGGCAAAGAGTGACCCTGAAGGAGAAGCGGAGACGAAGCGTTAGGGACTGACCGCAGCCCCCATTCCTCATTGCCCTGCACCCCTTGGAGGGATTAAGTAGAAGAGGGTGGATGAGGGGAAGGTGTTTGTGGTTTGCTTTTAGTTTCTCACTTTTCTAGTCTGTTAGTATTAGGCAATAAATTACATTAATCTCCCTATGCTGAGTCTGTTTTGATTATGATGGTGATTGGTGAGTTATCTCCCTGTCCTTGTCTGAACCCTTGAGCCCTTTTCATCGTATTTTCTTCCCCTCTTCCTTTCACCACTGGTGGAACACTTCATTGGTAGCAGATACGGAGAGAAAGGACATAAAACTCTGTGAAGAATGCCTTAAGAATTCAAAAAGAAAGAGGCAAAAAGCCTGTGGAGGACTGAATCTGTTTGCTAAGCTGCTGTGTCTGATATTGTGTAGTATTGTTATAGTATGGCAGCCTTTTATTTTAAATTCATAATTTGTTTAGCTGTGGTGTGTTTTCATCCCTGAGCATTGTAAATTGAGGATAGATTTTTTGATCACTCTAAAATTATTGCCATAACAAGGAGGCCATACCTTAATCTTACTCATACCTGTGCTATCTGAAGTCCCTTGACTCCTACAGGTGAAACTGCAGAAAATTGTGAGAGATTTCATTTAAGATCCAAAGTTTTTCATATTTTCCTAGAAAAATAGGACCTGATCTAGAAATGTGCTAGCAAGAGTTTGAACTTTCTTCTAAAGAAAGGAATTGTGGATGATCAGTACCTCCTTTGAATGAAGTCTCACTGAAGTCCCTCTCTCCTGTACTTTAACAGCAACAAAGTAGACTACTTTGTCCTCCATTTAATCTAATTAAGAAGTAGCATGAGAAAAGATCAATGAAACTGCATTGGCAATCTGAGTATTTCAAGCAAGCAAATAAAAGTGTAAGAGTGGCATACAAATCATGAGGGGTTTTCGTATACACACACACACACACACAAGAAAAAAAAAAAAAAGAGGTGCTTGTGCTTCCTTCATGGCTTTTAAGCTTTCAGCTCTAGTCTTTCATGAGTTTCTTTGCAAACATAGTCAGTTCATTGTTCCTTTTTTTTTTTTTTAATAATGACCTGACCTATTAGGAATTATCAAAAAAGAAATAGGTTTCCTACAGAATGAGGTGTATGTTTGAATGTAAATGTTTTGTTAAATGTATCTTCCATTTGAAGGTTTTCTCACTGCTAGCTGTTCAGAATATCTTCTGTGTGGGGGTTCATGAGTGCTCAGGAAATCACAAGATCATGCTTGACCCTTCCTCTCTGGGTCACTTTGGCTTGGGAAATACGTACTATGCACAAAGAAAAAATGCTTTTATTCTGTTTGCAGGGTAAGACTATAAAGGCAGTATTTACTTGTTAATGTACACAGTACACGCTACATAGTGACGTAGTGACGGGAGACTGGGAATGAAGCTGGTGTATGTTGATGGCAGTGGGGCCATTGTGTCTAATCAGGGTTGTATCTCTGCTTTGTGAAGAAATGTTAGCTGACATCTTTTCTTTCACAAATCACCTTTTAGAAGACATGATGATTAACTGCCTCACCAGTATAACATAATGCTTAGGTGGTATTTGAATAGCATTTTAATTTGGTTTGCAAAGGCAAGAAAGAGGAAGAAATTTAAAATAGCTAGAATGCTAGATTGGAATTTTTGCTTCATTTTAGAAACAGGCCTCGGAAGACTGTCCACAAATCAGAAGCAGAATCAGCAGGTTGCCAGCACAGGTGGCCTTTGGGTCCAGTGGGATGGGGCGGTCCATAGATGTTAAGCTCCCCTGCTTTTTACTGCACCTGGAAGTGACAGCTCCAGAACTGTTACATGCATGCTGCAGGAGGTAAAGTATGAGGATCTGATCTGCTGAACTGGAATGTCTGATTTTCACCCAAATTGTAAGTGCTTGGGGAAGGAGGACTTCAAGGGTGCAGAAGTTCCGTATCTAGTCAGTAGGAAAAAAACAGATGAAGGCTCTGCTGAAAGAAACTCTTCACCTAAATTAGGTGCCCAAGCTAAATGCATAGAGTATTTATCTAGAGGGCCTCAAATCACCTGCTTTTCTCTACTGACTGTACCAAGACTTTAGGTACACTCCATTGGAGGACAGAAACACTGTGCACTTAATGCGCATATGTGGTTCAGGGGGCCAAATGTAAGGCAGTGACATTTCTTTAGTAACAAGGAAAATCTTTCTACGTGTAGTAGTGGTCCTCTCAGTCTAACAGGCAGTACCAAAGGCAGTACCATTTACCATGATTTTAAACAATCTTACAATTACATTATGGTTAAACCTCTAAAATTCTCCCATTCTGAGAGCATACAGCCAGCTGAAACAAGATGGCTTGAACTTCTCCAGGTGAAAGAAAGTGTCTACTGTATAATATTTCATAAATGATTTCTTTTTGTGACTGCATTTTAATATAAAAATCTTATCGTGTTCTCCTTCTGTTCAAAGTTCGGGAGAGAAACACATTTCTGAACAATTGCCAGGGGAATAATAGGAAAGTACCTAACTTGCATTTCCTTCAGATCATACAAAAGATGCCAAACATACTTTTTGGAGGGACAGTTTCAGAAAATGTGGAGTAGCTCCTTAGCTGCAAGGATAGGTCACTTGGAAATGAGGTGGTTGCTGTTCTATCACATGCTTCTCACAGGGACCATCAGCCAAAATCCTGACACTCTCGCTCACAGCCTCTGGTAGATAGTGAAAAGGAACAGGGTGTTCCTGCAGCGCTGGATAAAGTGAAGAAGTCAGTGCCAACATGATGTTTTGCTGCTTGGAGTGAAATGATGGTTTTCAGAGCCTGCTTCAGTGATAATGGACCCATGTCAAGAAGGGGTACCCTCTCCTGGCACAGCACCTCCAGTCTGTGGTTTTCATTTCTCCTTTCTATCCCCTCAGGGCGCCTGCATTTCTACCAGCAGCAAGTTGAAAGCTATTACACACAGACTCATTTTTAAAATATGAGCCAAGCAAAATCATCTCCATGTACTATTTTCCAGTTGCTCAGACTGAGGGATGGTGCCTTGCGTGAGAATCACAGTCTCTGTGTTTGAAATTCAACCAAAGAAGTCCTCCTCTGACATTTTGCTGTGCTAGAAATATGCTGAGACCTGATCTGCTTCTGCCTAAATATCTCTGCTGCCATCCCTGAGCCTGAAAACACCAGGTACTTTTTCCAGTGTGTGAATGGACTCACTGAAAGGTGGAAGAGGCCAAAAAACTGCGGCCTCTCACATCTCCCATTGCAAATGAAACTTGTACTGACAGAAGGAACTTGGAAAGTAACCGTAAGTCTTTGCCCTTCCTGTCTTGCTGTACTAGTCATGTGAAATGGCTGCAAAGAAAAACCTTGTGAAAGTATATAAGGGAATGAGCAAAAGAGAAAAAGGTGTAGTGGCCTTCCCAAGTGACATGACGCCCTGCTCCTTGCAGGATACCATCCCCTCATTCTGCTGAGACAAAATGCCACCTCCTCTAAAACACCTTTTCCTCTGTGCCTGTGTTATCCAAAAAAAAAAAAGAAAGCCATTATTATCAGAAAGGAAGACATGAGTGGAAGGATTCTGGAAATGTAAGCAGTACCAAGTCATTTTGGCTGAGCTACAGGACAGTAGGTAAGAACAGCACCACAAGGGAGAAGATAAGCACAGTGAAAGAGGTGGCAATCTGCTCTTCCACAAACAGTAAGGAACCTCTTCAGGGATTCAAGTGAAGGGTGGGGAAATGGTGTAATCTTTGCCTTTCAAATAACCTATTTGATGCCAATAGGCTTCTGGTGCAAACTCTAAGAGCCTGAAAGCAATGCTTAGAATGCAACAGTCCTTTAGTCTTGGGACAAAGAGGATCCTTGGTTGCCTCCAGCCGTTAATGAGAAGTTTCGAATTTTTGCTTCTTACACATCTCTATCCCAAGAGCAAACTTGACTTACACCTCTTTCTCACGGAGATAAAACAGCAGAAAATGTAAAAGATGAGTGATGCTGTGCTAGGGGAATAAGGAAAAGGAAATGTTAAAAACTGATAGCTTATTCCCAAAGAAACAATATGAGCTCAGCCAAGCAGAAAAATGTGCAAATACCACTCTTATTTCACTCCAGACAATTTGCCATTTATAATATTTTATTTAGAGTTCATGGAATCACCAACTCAGTGGTAAACTGCTGCTATTTCTCTTGCATAGTTGTTTATTGGGGGAGAAGAATAGGAATGTGGGCAGGGGGTTGTAGAAAGCTATTTTAAAATTAATATGGCACCCTAGAAGTTAACACTGAGGTGCTTGTGATAGCAGTTCTCATTTGTGTATTTCATTCTTTTTAAAGGTGAAATTTATGATACTCAAATCTCAGAATTTCCTTTTATTTTTGCTTTTTCATCATACTGCTTAAATATTAATTTATTTATAATATATGCAGTATAGAGAAATCTGTACACACATGTATGTGTTGGAGTAGGAGATCTGAGGGCAATTTACTAAAATGATGAAGTGACAGTTTCTTTAAGTCTTATCGACTTTCAGGGGAGCTATATTTAAAGCTGCTCTTTTCAAGGAAATTGATGGCCAAAGTATTTTGTGAGGTAATGAAAACAGTGCACATTAGTGTTAACAAATGTATGGCCAGTTATTCAGAAATAAGTTACCTTAAGCTGTGGCTTTGCAAAACACCAGCAAAAATGTAGTTCAACATAAAACGTAGCTCTTTCTGAATTTGGCAAATAGCTGTGATGCAAATAAACAGAAAAATGAGGCAGTCAGTAAATAAATGATCAAGTGAGAAGTTTTCATTTCAGTGTTTTCAAGATGAGATATTTTGGTTTCTTAATTTGAACCTTTTCAGTCAAAAATCTTTTCAAGTTTACCTGAAAGGAAATTTATTGTTTTTCTTTTTTTTCTTTTTTTTTTTTAGCCTGAAGAGAAACAAAAAGCTTTTGTATTTCCTTGAATCTTTTTTTTTTTTTTTTTTTTTTTTTAAATTTGGTAGACCGAATTATCTGCCATTGACACCCCATTAATTTTGCTGTGATTTCATTTTTTAAATCCCTTCTCTTTTTCATAGTAGTTACACATCCTACATGAAAACTATAATCACTGCAACAACACAGTTATTCCAAGTAATTATGCAAGTCTTTTTTTCTCATGAAAAATGGCCCCATAGACACGTGAAAATTAAGTGGGCCCTTAAGTTTCATTATGTACTTCTTAAAGTCTTACCATTGATTTGGAGGTAAAACTAACTGAAACAGATCTCCTAAATCCTAACTACAATAACAAATTTCTTCCCATAAGCATATCACTTGATTGCACCTCTGATTCTTAACTGAGAAGATATAACGTGTGGCCTGGTAAGCTAATAAAGAGCTGAGAATATATTTATTTTTATTCTTAATTATTGCTTCACTGTAATTGAAGATGAAAGTTAGGGTCCTAAATCATTTTGATATGTTGGCATACTGGTAAAACCATTACAAAACAATCCAATATTTTTTGTAGATATTAGTTAATAAAAGAAAAAAAAATCCTCAGGAAAAGCTATAGTTTCCAATCATACTTCTAAAGAATTACTTGAAGGAGATCTCTGATGTTCTGATTATGTTAGTGAGCTTTCCCTACAATAAGTGTTTTCATTCTTCCCTTGAGATCTGAACTCTGAAAAAGGATGTATCATTAAGAGAATTCCCAAAGGTTAATTGCTAAGAATCTCAGGCTTCTTACAAAATGTTTTTCTGCCTTATGTTTTGATTTCTGTCTATTTCCAATATATTCCAGTTGTCACAGAGATCAACATGTGAGTTACGCACCTCTTGCTCCATACGTACATAATGAAAGATTTTATCCCTAATAATTTAGGCTCAAATTGTTTCTTTCTTTATGTTTACATCTGGAAGAAATCCATGCATGGATGTCATCAGCAGCCAACTGGCTGTGTGGAAATGGTCATCTATCAGAAGAGGGCTTTTACTCTCTCACTTGCTTCAAGCTACATATATCCTTTGTTCAAATCTTTCTAAAGAATTGGAGACCTCTACTACTGAGTAATTCTTCTCTGCATGTATCATCTTATGGTTGGAATACGTGGTAAAACCTTTTTTTCTTGGGGAAACTTTTCTTAGTGAGTTCCTGGTTTTACCCATTAGAGGCAGGGACATTGATGTGTATTTTAAAGCAAAGTATGAGAGAATCTCATCCGTAATACCATTATAAGCCTTCTTTCAGTAGACTTTTTCCAGTCCTTTGACTTGTTCTTGCACACATTGAAAAAGACACAAAGTAGTATTAAACACACTAACACCTGGCTTGCACAGCTGATCTCATGGACTGATTATTATCTAATAAAAAGTATATTGGAATGGGTCCTGCAGGGGTTATCTTGTCCATTGCATTTTTTGAAGTACAGGATAACTCTGTTGCCATCATTTCTTGAGCATTTCTTTAACCTGCTTTGCAATGAGAAGTGTTCTATGATGCACACAAACTATCCTAGTGCTTCAACATCCATTAGACAGCTTCACCTGTTATCCAACAAGAAACTATTTTTACTAATTTCAGTGCATTCCTTTTACTGTTTACATGAATTTGGGAAAAAAGTTTTTTATCTGTATTCAAAAAGAAATTTAAGAAAAGGAAATTTATGTGTTTTGAAATTTATACCATTTTCCCTTGAGCTACTCTTCTTCAGTCTAAACAATCCCAATTCTGAAAGTCAAAAAGCTGTCTAAATATCTCATCATTCTTGTAACTCACTGAACTTTCTCATTTAGCCCATGTCTGCCTTGAAATTGTCTGTCTTGCCTAATCAGACCAGGACAAAGTTTACAGTGGAGACCCTGTCAAGGTTGTCAAGGACATATTCATGCATCTTGAAAGGTATATTCCTATTGATATATCCCACTGTGAAATTTGCCTTTCTTACAATGTGATATTTTCAGTCATGCTCGGTTTGTTGAAGGATTATAAATCTTTCTGCTAAAAACAAACAAACAAACAAAACTAACTAGTTTTGTAGATCTTGTATTTATACAGAATGTTGCTCTTATTCATCAGTATCATTCTGACGTCTTAGTTCTTCCTAAGAACTCTTTACAGTCTTTTTTATGCAATAGAATTACATATAGAGACAAATATACTGGGCTATCTTTGGATAAAATTTTTACTTCCCTTGACAAGTGCACTTGCAATGTGGGGAGTCCACGTGGTTATGTTAAACCATCACAACACTGTCTTCTCACTGCTCTAACTGCTCCCTTTGATACATGTATTGTGAGGAGCTCAGCTTGATGGCACATCATTCTCTGCTTTCAAACATGTTTTCAAAAGGCCTGTTTTCACTGTAGCATCCTGGAAGAGACATGCTTCGGAGTTTTTGCAAAGAATTGTTGCAAGTACGGTCACTGTGAGAAAAGTCAGACTATTGCCTAACGTTAGTCATGTTAAAAGGGAATGCTGGATGAGCAAGGCTGCTGCTGAGCTTGTCCCTGCTCTCTTCATCTTTGATCTGATTCAGATGCATCAACTAAACCTTGCTGGTAATCTGGAAAGTAGTGAAGATAGTTCACTGGGCTTTACAGAGCAGTAAACAGGGAATGACAGAGCCTGCCTCTGTGGCACTTCATACCAGCTTTAACAGTGATATGTAGGTTTAGAGAAGCAGCTCCAGTATTGAAAACATTTAATTTCCCCACTGTTCTTCCTTCAGTTTCACCTCTGCATCACAGAGGTGAAAAGCTGTTCCTGATAATACCAAGGAGAGGAAAGGAAAATAAAACTGGATAAATACAGATATGGGGTTTAGCATAGTTTTAAAGACTACAATGAAAGGTTATAGGTCAAGCTATGAGAGTGAAGAATTGCATTCTGAACTAGTCAAAAAGTTGAAGAAAATATTAAGTTCAGTTAACTTTTTTTTTGGTTTCAATTCTGAACATTGTAAAAGTTTTAAAGTTAAAAGAAAATTTTAGGATGAAAAAGCTTTCAAGTATGTGAAACTGAAACATTTTCAGCTTTCAGAAACCAAGGATTCCTCTCAATTTGAATCACTTGCTAAAAATGAGACACAGTGCAAAAAATATTAATGTCCCCAAATCGCCCTTCATCTTCCTCACTCAAAATGCCCATCACAAAACTTTGCTTGTGTCTTGTAAAGTGAGAGTGTACAAGGAGTTAAACACAGTAAGAAGCAGAAATCTTTAGCAAATGGAAAAAGATGGTTCGACTTTTACTCCCCAAATAAGAGGATTGTTGAGTCCTTTGGGAAAATGACTAATGTAGAAGGAGCAAAAGACTCTCTTTCCTGGAATAACAAAAATACACATATATTTTAATCTCTGTTCTGGCTTTCATAATGCAACTACATGCTTTTGACTCCGTGGTGCTGTCAGCAAAAATTAATTTTAAAAGTAGCACACATGAACAACTTCAGCCTTTGCCTTAATTTAGTTTTTCACTAAGAGCCGAGATAAGACGTAGCTGTGCTGAAAGAAGGATGGACGGTTGTACACTATATTGTAGGAGACGACAGTGCTAAATTAATCATGTTCTATCTGGAATTTGCAATTCTTTCAGAGATGCTCAAGACAATATAAAAAATTTAGTGGTAACAGTGAAAGTAGGCAGGAGGTTGTGAGGCAGAAAGCTTCAGAGGGCACTTTAAATGTGA